>NC_047070.1:7678303-7978303 GCF_902459465.1 Asterias rubens | reverse complement strand
TTATCTCATTGCCTTACCTGTTGTGGCATGCATTAAGCCCGGTTCATACTTGCGACGAATGCGAATGCGTTGAGGTCACAAACTCGCAGCGAATAATTTGCAGCAGTTCAACTCTGCTCAACTCGCTTGCGAAGATGGCTGCGAAAGGAGGGTTGTGACGTCCATTTCAGTTCAAATTCGCATTGCATTTGCATGAAGCATGAACAGGGCTTTATAAGCAGTGTCCTACACGTAGGCTTTTTTTATTTTAGTGTGCTATACACTATACACTACAGTAGCTGTAGTTCTGTGTTCTCATAATGATGAGGTCACAATCCAGGAACAAGGTGCAGAGAGACACAGGTGGTTAGGCCTTCCTGTAGTCACTTGTTTTCAGGAAGTCGTATCTCACAGATGGGCAGAGAAATCCAGGGTGTGCTTTTAAACTGTGGGCTTTTCACCTTTTAGTTTACTACACTAGTTCTAGTAGTCAGTGTTAACAATCTTGGCAGTGCCGAGTGTATATTGGCGCAGGCAATAATGCACTGTTTCCCCTCATTATTCCGCTGTTGTTGTGACGGTTGGGCACATACATGTACAGTACTGTGCAACATTGCCTGATTATTCAGTTTTGGAATTAAATTCACCTGGAGTTCAATTCAGCCAATGTTTCCAAAGCATTGCTTGTTCTGTAAAAGGCCTGTACATGATAAGTTTTTGAGAGGGCAAGGGCAACCAGGCATTTTCTCTTTGGTAAAGGGCATTCTATGAGGAAATTGTAAATTTGTACAGGAATATTTCAAGGGCACCGATGCAAAGACCTCGTGGCATGGAGGCAATCGCCTGTAATATTATGGTCTAGAAGGTTTGCGTAGTGGAAGGAAAAGAAACATTTTGGGTGACATCATGTAGGTAAATCTCTTTTGAGTAATGGTAATTCTGAGAGGAGAGAGTGGCCTTGTCCGAAACGGCGACCTCGGCTACAGCTACAGCTAGATCAGCACGTCTGCCAGTGTTAAAGAATAGGCAAACTCGCAAGATTTAGCCATAGCTGTAGCCGAAGTCGCCGTTTTGGACACGGCCAAGAGAGTACTCGAGTTCATCTCAGAACCACCATCACTCATAAGAAATTTATCTACATGGCGTCACTGCAAAATATTTCTTATATAACATCATGGTCTTGTAATAAGTAATGATTCAATTTCCAAAGGTGATTTTAGTAGGAAGGCAATTTTAATAGATTTCGGAAAGTGAATGTTAATCTTGTGGAACCATTTGTACATTTGAACCATTGGGAATGAATGGTGAATACATGTACATGCTTTGCTATAATTTGACAGTGAATGTTGGAGATGCATGATTGAGATTTCGCGGAGTTGTGCACTGCTAAATTAAGCATTAGTTGCCTATTAATGAAACCACCAAGGTTAACTTTGTATACACAATTACCGCTAATGGCTGAGGTTTCTTTTGTTCAGTTCATAATAGGTGCATTCGTTCCAATTATGAATTCATTACATGGTTATTCTATTGTTGATGCAATCTATGTTCATAAATGTTGCCTATGGCTGCGATTTAAATGCCCTCATTATCAAATGTTGAAGCAAAGGTGACCCTTAGCAACATCCTTAGCAACGGTCGCAGCCCCCCATTTCGGACACGGCCTAAGGCTCATGTAGAAAATCAGTTAGGCTGGTACCATTGAAGCCTGGATTTCATTCATGGTTGTTTCTAGTACAAGTAGATCTGGAAACAAGACTGAGATGCAAATTGTTATTAGCCAGAGGTGCTGTCTGCATTTCTTTAGGACGCCCGGTTTGCAACCTGGTCACCATGCTTGGATTTTTCATATTATGCATGTACAAAATATTGGGACTGAGCAACTTGGACACCCTGTTATTGAATTTTCCCGCAAATATCCCCACATCAAATGTCCGGTCCCTGGCTTATTTACCTACCCTGCAGTGATGCATTTATTTGTTTACCATCCTTCCCTCAACGGTATGGCTGTGCTATACACACACATCACATACGCTGACAACTCCACTGACAAATCAGTAGATGCTTCATACACATAAAAGAGAGAACTAATGATAAGCAGTGTGTTGTAAGGGCAAGGCGACCTTGGAATTAAAAATACACTACAAAGCAATGCTGGCCTGCTGCTTGATGCATTTGTGCAGTCATTCACAATTGGATTGTGACAGCTTGTGGCATTGGGGTTTATGAATAATAAAAAAGCTCTATACTTCTCTCTCATTCTCTCCACTATTGCAGTTCAGAGTAGTGGTAATGAGAAATCCCCCGGTGCATTAGGATTCTGATTGAAATCAAAAGTGACCCTTATTTATTTGTAGAGATTGCTTGTTTTTTTGCCATTTATGCATGACAGAAAAAGAAACAACAAAAATTCTAGTGAAAATTTTCTCATTGTTGGTGGAATACTACAAAATGAACTTCATGTGAAAGGACAGCAATTTTCTACTAGTTCTATATTCCATGCAGAATTTTCCCCAACATTGTGAAATTTTGTAGAGATAATGACCTTAGCAAAATTTTTCCTGTGAAAAGATCCGTTGTTTGTTGTCGGGCGTTCTTTGCAGAAGTGGTCTTACCCTCCCGAGTCCTGTGAAAAAATATCACAGGCATGTTACTCGGGACTCGGGAAAGTACTGAGTATACAGTGCTAACACACATCGGTGTATGGGTAAAACCAAAATTAATATTCTTTATCCCCGATGCAAATTTAACTATGCTATTGTTTTGAGAAGAGGGTGCCCAATAAATAAAATCTTTCACAACAAAAAACGATAGGGCACAGTCTCTTTAAATACAATGTCCACTTATGATGTGCGTGCAAAATTGCAATAATATCTGTTAAAAGTGTTATTTGAGAAGAGAGATTTAAGTACTTACTGTGTTGAGTTAATTATTCATGATCAAAGTCCATTTGGTGTGATGAATTTTTTTTGTATTGCTAGTTGACATGATCATACTTGAGAAGTAGAGTGTCGGAGTGTTCAGGGTAAAATTAAATGCATTGAATTTTGCCAAATTTTTAAAACAAAGAATCAGGGGTTGCGGAAGCAGGGAATTTCACGCTTACGTCAAGCGTATTTTACGGGTTTGTAGGGAATTTTTAACTAGCGTGCATTTGTACTACTAGTGTGCATTTGTACTCCACAATACTAGTACAAACTTTAGGTTTTGTAAGGTTTGACTTGACAGCATGTACATAGTGAAATATCTAATGAGCTTGGATGGTTCTGAAAAGAACTGGCGGTTTAACGGTTCAACGTTTCTATCAGTCAGCTCTTATCCTCCTCAGGATTAAAGCTGCTAAAGATACGCCTGCTATCTGACCTAAGACTGTACCATCGTTCGTGGTTAATCAATTAGAATGCCAATGGCTCGAAAACATTCCACCAAGATATCAGACAAGCATCCTGTAATCAGTCATTTCTGAAATATGTACATGATGATGATACTTGTGTTACTGAGTGACCTAAATCCCATGTCTACTGCTACCCCACTCTGACAGAAATGAATGACTTAACCCCCCTTATGCAGACTGATAGTGATAACAAAAAATGTCTAACCATATAAACTTCGGTAGACAACCTCAATAGTCTAACCATTCCACCTTTTTTATTATTGTGCAGTATCTTGTTTACATACGGAGCACCCTTTTTTTTTGATAAGCAGTTTTTTTTGACAGGCTGGATAATGCACATTGCTGTCCAATGCATTGTGTAAAGCTTGCATTGGGTGTTGCGCTTGTTGTATATTAAACTATGCCCTTGCTTTTTATCGTTAACTAGTGGTCTCCGAGAAACGGCACTTATGTTACATTGATGAAGCTAACAAGAAATCCAATTTTATATTCGCATTAAAGCCCTTGCAGATTTTGATTAGATTTCATGTGTTGAGTGATTTGTAGCTTGACCTCCATCCAGAGGATTATGTGACATTTTTAGGGGTACCCCAGTTACAATGAAGACTTTGAAGTTGGCTTTCAGCAGTGTGTGTTAGTAACTAAGTAATGTCATTAAATGTAATGGCATAATGCTTCTTTAGAAATGCATTGAACTGTCAGACACTCAACTGTGTGAAGTGAATTTTAACTGTAAACCAAAATCCTGATTGGGATCAACCCCAACAAATAACTGGGTCCAGTTTCATAAAGCTGTTAAGCAGAAAAATACTGCATATTAGCAGTTGGGAAACTTCTGTGCTAAGCAAAAAAATTGTTTGTGAACCAGGGCCCAATTTCATAAAGCCTGTAGTCCTAAGCATTCAAAACTTGTTTAGCACAGAAAAATGTTGCCTAACAGAAACTTGTTACCAGCCAACATTCAATAAAGTTTGCATTGTTGCTACTGGTGCTTCACTAATTTGTTTGCTAAGCAGTTAGTATTTTCTGCTTTTAAAACAGCTTTATGAAACTGGCACATGTTGCAAACAATTTAACTAATTTCGGCTGGTAATCTGTTTTGGCGTAGCATGTTTTTGTGTGTGTGTGCATACTAGGCTACAAACTGGGCCATGCTTGTCATTCCGAACGTGTCCTAATGAAAGTGAATACACAGCCCCTAATGAAAGTGAATACACAACCCCTTTTCAAAGAAAATTGCAGCAGCTGATTTGCCCATACGATTGTAATCGTTTGCCAATATAAATATATCCTTATCAGCTAATCATTAGGAGAGTGGCTGGTCCCTGCTTGTAGTGTATAATTGCTTGGAAACCTGGCACAGTCCCACATAGATTGTTACACAGGGGAGAGATAAGCAAAGGGAAAAAAAGTGCACTGGCCTCATTGTCATAATATGAAGGAATTGGATGAAGCAATAACATCTAGGCTTGTTGAAGGGGGAGTGGTGTGGTTCCAAATTGACTGAGATAATTTGTATGGGTTATCTTGTTAAATGTTAATAAAGACTGGGATCTGTTGTCCTTTTGCGGTTTTGGGCAGCCATGAATAATGATTTTCAAATTACAATTTTAGGCTTACCGGTAGAGACATTAACATAGGCCTAACAGTAGGACCTTTTTCCACACCGTGTCGTTTGATTTGGTTGCATAATGAGGAAGAGAATACTTCCTCCATGGTTACATCAGCCTTGAGATGCAAAGTATGTACAACGCTGAAACATTCATTTCAAAGTGTATTCATTAATTGAAAGTTAAAATCAAAATATGATAGGATTACTCCAGGCTTGCTTTGATATTTGTTCATACACAAACCTTTCTTCAGTAATTAACAAGAGTATCCGTTGCCTCGGTTATTTTTTGTTAAATTTTGCATTTCTTGAGTCTAGTATTTGTACGAAAAACTTTCCCAAATTTTGTCTTCTTCAAGATAATATTTTGTGCTTTCAGGTTTTGATGTTACACATCTTTCCAGATAAATGTTGGCTCGTATATGATTTCATGTCACAAGAACTTGTAGAATATCATAGTAACACCACCAGGAGAAAGTTGGTTCAAACTGGATTTTAATGATATCAGTTGCTTGTCCCGTTAGAATTGTATTTCTAGTAACACAACTTAATGCCATTTGTATTTTTGTTGGGTTGATCCCTGAACGTGTTTATCAACAGTCCCATGCACACAGGTTGACTGTGTTTTGATGAGTGCGCCACCTAGTGTCAGACAGTGACCACTGCATGACCTCTAAACCATTGCACACAGTGCACATGCATCAAAGCTGTACTGTGTGTGCGTGTGTGTGTGTTATTGTGCTTCTGTGTAGCACTGGCATGTGCTTATTTTGTCCAAGGTGAACTGCTACATGTAGTTAGGGCTTATTTGTTGTGCATGCAGGTCTTTTCTGATTGACACCTTCAAGGTTATTAGGGGTCAGTTGTGTCTGGATTTGTCTGCAAGTTGCCACCTGTAAAAGTGGAACATGCAGTAATTGTGGCAATTTTCTGTTTTGCCTTGGAAGTCGATGCAAAAAAGTTTCATCAGTGAGCATGTGAGATGACCCACATGCCCTCAAGTTAAAGACACTGGACACCTTTGGTAATTGTCAAAGACCAGTCCTCTCACTTGGTGTGTCTCAACAATATGCATAAAATAACAAACCTGTGAAAATTTGAGCTCAATAGGTCATCAAAGTTGCGAGATAATAATGAAAGAAAAAACACCCTTGTCACAAGAAGTTGTGTGATTTCAGATGCTTGATTTCGAGACCTCAAATTCTAAATCTGAGGTCTCAAAATCAAATTCGTGGAAATTTCTTCTTTCTCGAAAACTACATTACTTCAGAGGGAGCCGTTTCTCACAACGTTTTATACAATCAACCTCTCCCCATTACTCGTTACCTAGTAAGGTTTTATGCTAAACAATATTTTGAGTAATTACCAATAGTGTCCACTGCCTTTAAGGATTGCCCAGAAGAAAAACAAATTTGAAGGTTCACTTTTCTAACAAACAGTAATAAACAATCTAGAAACATTTCAGGAGTTGATGTTTGAAGCTTTGCATGGAGTGAAGGATAAGAATAAACTTTAAATAATAGTTATCTTGGGGGCACAACCATGTACAAAAAAATAATTCTCTTTTAAGGGAGTGTTAGCTCTGGTCTTAATTATGTACCCAAAAGTTTACTACTATTTATAGTTAATTCTGATTCAGGAGTTCCACACAAGTATTACTTCAAGATTTAATCGGATCAAATCATCTTTTAAAAGTAGACACCCAAAATATATTGGGAACCAACTCTTGCTCAATCACTAGAACCCTTGTTTCCATTCTCAGTGTTCCGCTGGTCGTTAAGAAGGATTTCCAATTGGCCCCCAAAATTAGCTGGGAATTTTGTGAACCAGAAGCAGTTTTGTATACTCAGTTGTTGACAACCTGGGCACAGTGATTGAAGCCAAAGTAGACCCGTCTGGGTCAGCCAATTCCCTCAGGGTTGGAATAGAGATGGTTGGAGCTATTTTTTTCGCCCTTCAATGTGTCTCTATGAGAGTGGGGCCCAATTGATTTTGAATCAACAACAAAAGCTTTTTTATTCAGTTGTGCCCAGGAGGTCTGCAATAGGGGAGAGAAAAGAAAAAAACACCATGTGAAAATGCTGTATTGAAAAGTCCGCTATTAAACACTAACAGGGCATCAGTATTGGGAAAAGTACTGGGAAAAGTACAGGGGGGCTAAGTTCAAGGTCTCTCTAATAATGAAGTGGATTTGAATATTTTGTTGGGGGGGGGGGGGGGGCAAGCGCTGTTTGCTGTACTGTCATATTATAAATCTTAGTCATGGCTGACTGGCTCGTTCTCTTGTCTTCAATGGGTACCTGAGTTGTTCTTTTTAGGCATTGTGTTTTACTTGGGAGGGGGATTCGCATGGGTGGACACACCAGCAGGGTTGCTGAGCATGATTTATAGGATTGCACAACAGCTGGATGCGCTTAGGGTCACACTTTAATTCACTGGAATCAGGCATGTAGGAAGTCATCCATTCATTTAGAAGATAGGGGTCGTTGTAGCATGGTGTAACTGCTGTACTATACGGCCTTTTGATTTTTTGTACATGTGATGAAGTCCACAATACAGTGACGCTTGGGATAATACGTTTATTTATGAAAATACAATGCGTGTTGTAGTGAAAAACTATTTTTGTCACTTTTTTTTGTTTGAAAAAACTACAGAGCATATCTTTTCAAAAGTTTTGAATTCCTGTCTTTTTGTGTTGAAAGTTTTTGTTCCAAACTCTATTTTCGTAACTCTGTCCTGTGTTGAAACAAAACAATCTTAGATAATAATGTATTGAAAACTGCTTCCCCCATCATCCCAGACAATTGGATAGTGAAAGACAGACAAATAAATAACGAACAAGTCACAGCACCAGACTGGGCTCATGTGACCTGCTGTCAACACATTCCAAGGTCATTCGGAGGTCACAACACCAGGGGGGCTCTGTTGCCAGACTTTGAACATTGCCTGGGGGTCCCCCCATCCCTCCAACTGTTGTGCAGTTTAGTTGGGTCTTGTAAACCCACACTCCAACCAACCTGACACTGAAAGGCCACATTCACTCAGTGAAGAAACAGTCAGACTCCAGAAGCAGTAAACAACCCTTCACTGATGAAAAACAGGCGGACATGAAGTCAAGTTTTTTTCTGCAGCAGGACAGAAAAAGCAAGCTTGAAGTGTTCCGTGGGTGAGGTACTCGGGATTGGTGTTGATAGTGGGGATTTCTGTCGCCAGTCTGTGTGTCGGGGATGCACAGTTGCACTTTCAGTCAATTTTGTTGATAACATTCATAGGAAGTGAAACCCTTTTTAAATTTTTTTTATTGGAAATTATGAATGTTAGTTTCACAGCAGATTGTTATGTAAATATCATATTTGAGTTAGTGTCTGAGGGTGAAATTTCTTGTTGAAGTAGTTTTTTTAATTTTTTTTTTTTTAAAACCTCAATCTGTTATTATTGCATTGCCTGGCTCTTGATTTTCGTCCAGAAAAGAACTGCAGTAAACAAAAAATTGCAGTAGGCCTACATGGAAATAAACTTTTTTTTAAATTCAGTCAGAACAAAATTAATACTTTTTAAATGCAGTTAAGTTTTGGCACAATGTTGTAGTTTATTGAAGGAAACTGAAGCATACTTGCACTTCTCTGTCACTCCTGTAAATCCCCTTCCAGGATTTAACTAGTGTCCCTATGACATCCTACACAAATTTGGGACAGCCCTTCTTAATTTCTTTTACCTTCTCTTTGCATGTCAACGTTTGTTCTTAGTACTATATATATTTAAAGGTATTGGACACTATTGGTAATTACTCAAAATAATTATTAGCATAAAACCTTACTTGGTAATGAGTAATGGGGAGCTGTCGATATTATAACACATTGTGAGAAACAGCCCCCTCTGAAGTAACGTAGTTTTTAAGAAAGAAGTAAATTCCTCAGAACTAGATTTTGAGGTCTCAAAATCAGGCATCTGAAAGCACACAACTTCGTGTGACAATGGTGTTTTTTCTTTCATTATTATCTCACAACTTTGACGACCAATTGAGCTCAAACTTTCACTGGTTTGTTATTTTATGCATATTGTTGAGATACACCAAGTGAGAGGACTGGTCTTTAACAATTACCAATAGTGTCCAGTGTCTTTAAGGGAGCAATTTTGAATATGTATTTTAAATTTCCTGCAAATTTCTCCGACTCCCCCCCCCCCCCCCCCCCAAAGGCTGGCTTTATAAGCCCTAAAATAGATTAGTCTGCTTCTCCAGTGAGTGTGACGTGTTTACTGATATCTATCATCCTCATAGGGTCAAGGTCATTGTAGTCCAAGCCAAAATACTGGGCTTGAAAAAACAACCCTCCTAGCCCATGGGCAACCCAGTGCTGGCTGGCTGGCTGGCTGGCTGGCTGGCTGGCTGCTGCTATTTGAAAGCAATTTGCCGCTAATTTGATTCCCATTGGTTTGGGTTGGGTGTCTGGTAAATCTGTACGTTTTTTTTTCTCCCAGTGAATCAGCTGCATTGATTTCCTTTTGAATGGTGTGAAACCCAACAAATATCAGTAACGGGATAGAAAGGGTTTGGAATTTCAAACCTATTCAAGTTTTTTTCTTCTTTCTAAAACTTATTATTGTTCCCCTGGTGAGGCACTGAGAAAATGATGAATAGCCGGCCCAGTCAATATGAAGCTTTGGATTGTACCCAAACAAAAGTCTAGTTGCAGAATTATTTTAAAGAGAATAATATGTGACCCGCTCTGTGAAAATGAGTCGGATGTAGGCAATTTCAAGAATTGAGTTATATGCATGGCTGGAAAGAACACATCAGCAGTAGTAATTTGGTATGTGTCTAAGCTTTGGGGTGTATCGCGTTGCTGAGTTACTCCCGTTTGAAATTGGCCACTACACCATTTTTTGTGAAAAACGAATTACAAGTAAAATGATATTTTAAACTACCATTGTGTGCAAAAGGGTACAAATTCGACATAAGTATTATCACAAAATTGTTGCATTCATAGCTTTATTGCCTAAAAGTAAGTGTTCTAAAGGTGTTTTATTTATTTTTTTATTTTTTATGATATACATTTTCCACATTAAACTGTCCATAACTTAATATTGCATTGGGCGACATCTGACTCATTTTCACAGAGTGGGTCACATATTGTTGGATGTCTCAATTAATGTCCGTTTGAAAATGCAGGCTTTATGATAAAATGTCTCTGTGAATGTGTGAGTCCTTCAGAACAAATCTTGACTTGCGAACTACTTGTGTGGGATTTGAACCTTAGACCCCAACCAAGTTAGAGCAGATGTCTTTAAGCCCACCTAGCTTGCCGATGTCAATCAAGAGTCCAGTTCAAATACTGTAATTAGGATTGAGTGTGGGTATCTTTTAAGTTTAATGGATGTAACTTTTTTACTTGATGTGTGATGTCAGCTCTGCTGCCGATTTCACGAAATGCTAGGATTAATCCCATTAAGATGGGTTCAATGCGTCCTAACGTCTATGGATATATGGAACTTAACTTGTTCTAAGTCCTGAGATAAATCCTAAGTCGGGAAGAGTTTGATGAAATCAACGGCAGTTTACTTAGGGTTTTCATGAGGACCTGATGGAAAAACAAATCCACTCATGTAGGCCCTATATATGTTATATTGTATGAGGTACAGGGAACTATTTTGGCCAGCAATTTGCGGAGCAAAATTTTTAGACTGAACTTATTTTGCACAAAGAAAATTGTTGGGTACATTTTGTGTAGCAATTTGCTTTTCTTATACAAGGGAAATCATTCACTGAGATATACGTGAGTGTAATGTTACTGGAGGTAGAGGTAATAACTAGTAGAGGTATAGTGTTCCTTCAGTTGACTTTACATCCTGTGTATAGCATTAGCAATGGGAACAAAGACACCAAGGTGTGCCCACCCTGCTGAACATACATGTGTACACCTGTGGTTTTTTCAAGGACTTGCAGGGGACTTATCTGAATCTCACCCGTGTCAGATTAAGGGTGTAGCAGTATTGCAGTGTTCCAGTTTCTATGCACCTTAACCACAATAATACACTTAGCTTGAATTTGGGGGGGGGGGGGGGGGGTCATAACACTACAGGGCTCATACAAGACCAGACTTGTAAGGAGAGAACAGAAAACAAGGACACAGTGTGTAACATTTGAACTGTTTTAATTTGAATGAACACTCGCAAAGAAAATGCTCAATGCAGACTGAAAGTCAACGTTTGAACAAAAACACCAGACTGTTGGACTTGTCCAGACAGGAGTCACTGGCCTGATGCTAAAATAACTGACCATAGGGACTGCAGTCCAGTGTCACCTCTGAAGCCATGGGTCACTTGGAAACTATAAGGCTGAACATTTATTCACTTTTTTGTTGTTGTTCTACTATGCTTAGCATATTGTGAAATAATTTATATTCAAAGCAGAGATTTTATAACGAATCCAACCGTATGTGGTTACAAATAAAAGTTATCATTTATAATTTATCCTTTACAATTTGCCACAGCTGAGTATGTGAAAAACAATACATTTTGTTTTCGTGATTAAACAAGTTGAGTACATACCTTATTATTGTGTATTTTGAACAGGTTAGAACTGCACAAATGTAGACCACCTTGATGAACAAGCCGCCACTGTGGAGCACTCACTGTCCACATTATGTTTAAATTTAAATTGAAAGTGCAAGGTTGACCTACATGTAAGCTTTCATGTCCTACCATGTTAATTTTGCAACGATACAAGGATCTTTCAAAACCAGACAACAGAAATGCAAATAAGATGAAAAGTATCTTGCAACATACATGCAAGGTGTCCCCCTTGCCCTTCCCCCATAGGAGCTTAGTATTTACATTTTTTGTCTTGGCTCTATGCAGCTGTCTCAGTCAACCAGCCATGTATGTAAAGTTTCATAATCCCGGCATGCCACAGCAATCCATCATTTCAGGTGATTGCCATTGAGAAAGCTGTAAATTGCTGACACTACGATTGAGATGCGCCAGGCGGAAGTGTATTAAGCACCCATAAACAGAAGTCCTTAGACTGTACTATGTTTTGCCTCTCTCTCTCTCTCTCTCTCTCTCTCTCTCTCTCTCTCTCTCTCTCTCTCTCTCTCTCTCAGCTCACTCTCAGCTCACTCTCGCTCTTTCCACTGCACTATTTTTTCTCTCGCTATTTTGTTATTAATGCAGTGAAACAACTTCCGAAGGGAATTTATGGATCTGGTTATAAAAGCTGTCAGTACATCAATCAAATTAGTGGCTGAATGCTACAAGTTTCTCTCTCTGCAGGGCTAAAACCTGGTGCTGAGGGGATATTAAAGGGGAGATGGTTGTATAGTTTATGAAATACGCAATTAGTCGGTGTAATCTTTTTCAAATCGACCTCTGATATTACAGAACACAAGGTGCAGGTATGCGTTGAGTTGTCTGTATATTAGTTTTACTTATAAATCTCTCTGTGATGATATAGTATTTGTGACCTGCCTAAATTATGCTAACATCAACTTTGATAAACATTGTATTTTACATTAAATTCAAACTTGCATAGAATTTGCAAATATGTTGTACATGCTAAAATGATTTTCGTCTCCTGAGACGATTAATTTTGTGACAAGGTTTTACTCATTCCCCCGCAAGTAATGTTTTATAAGGGAAGCTATCTATTATCATTATCTTTAAACTGTTGAAGTTTAATGTAAATCTGTAGACATTGTGTTTTGTGTTAGGTAAGAGAAATACCCAAACCCTTTAAGATGTATACTAAGCAGTCTCTAAGCCCCTCAACTGTTTTGTTTTTGTCTTGTTATACCTTTTCTAATCCTACATGTAAATCTTATATTGATGAAAGCTTTGAGGCTAGAACAGGGAAGCATACCTGGCCTGTTGTAAAGAATTTCAAATTGACCTTTTTTGTTTTCCGTTTGTTTCTTCTTTCCTTTTTGGTTTTCCCCCTGTCTTCCTACCCACCTGCTCAATGCCCGGAAGGTCATTCCTAACCCTACAGGTCACTTGCTCATAATATACTTGGCCTCCCACCAGTAGGAATCGCAGCTCTTGCTTGCTCACATTTAGCGATCGTCACGTCTTGTGACCAGAGCTCGCTGGGCAGCAGTAAATGTCAAGTAACAAGTCAGGAATTTGTATTACCAGAGGGGGGGGGGGGGGCTGTAGAAGAGAGAAAAGGGACCAACTTTGGTAGAGAGGAAGTTAGAAGAAATTAATCTGTAGATGGAAATTAAAAATACTCAAAGATAAAATACTTTCCAGCCCTGAAATGTTGAAGAGTGCTGTGTAGTATTATGCAATTAAGAGACTTTTGTATTCCATCAGAAAGTTCTTGTGACTCTTGTGACGTTTGCTATAGATTATAATGTCTGTGCAATGCAATGTGTTAGTTGACTTGACCTTAAGAGACAGCTTACTGTGGCGCATTCAAGGGAAGGGAAAGTAGCAATGCACCATTTGTTGCACTTCCTTGAAACGTTACTCACCTTTTGACACAGCTTTGATATGTTGTACTTTTTGTTGAAAGCCATCGGACCCTTTCGGTATAGACCCCCCCAAAAAAAGTTCACAGATTTACAAATAACTTACAGGGTTTACAGAAGGTAGTGGTTAAAGACTTCTCTTGAAATATTATTCCATGAAATGCTTTACTTTTTGAGAAAACAGTAAATCAATATAAATTCTTGATGTCGAGAATTACGGATTTATTTTCAACACATGTCATGACACAGCGAATCGTGCATATACATGTACTTCTATTTTATATAGAAGTTGTGATACACGAAGTGTAATACTGTTTACCGAAAGGGTCCAATGGCTTTAAACCATCTTGCACTCACTGGGACTTGAATGAATGTCGTGCAAATAAAATGTTACAGTGTTACTTGCATCAAGGGCGCTTGGTATTCGGTAAGGCAATTTTAAATAGCTAGATACCTAAACATACTTTTTCTGTAACAAGTATAAAAAGAGATGGCCAGTTTAAAGGTAAAAAATGAAGTTATATTTTGAAGACAATCAGAATCTATATATGCAAAAATATTACAAGTTGTTTTTGGTTAATTATGTTGGCCTGCAGGTTTTACCATGATACTGTGGTCTTTTCAAACCACAGCTCTTCTGGATAACTGACGGCGCCCCAAGCCCAAGTTTCGAAAAGGGCCTGCGAATAGAAAACGATGGGACAAAAATTAAAAACTGTTGAGAGAGTCGAAACAAGAGTTAAAATAAACCAAGGAGGGCGAGTGATTGAAGCACCTCAGTGTTGTGTCAGGAAGAATGGTAGTTACTCGGTTATTCCACTGTGTTAAAAAGGATTTGGGTACTTTTTGTAACTTAAAACACAATGTCCACGGATTTACATTAAACTTACACCATTCAAAAATAATGGTGGTAGAAAGCTTCCCTTAAAATATGACTCGTTGAGGTGCTGTAGTTTTTGAGAAATGGGTAAACCAATTCTGTCTTTGTATTTGGTCAGGAATTTCGAGATGAAACCGTCTTGAATGACGTGGTTTCAATTGAAGACCAGAATCTTGGAATTCCCAAGTCTAATTTGCCCATTGCAAGTTATACTAGTGTTCAACCCGTCCAGGTTTCGGTTATGGCCTGGTTAACCCTTAAAGGAAGACATAGAGAAAAAAAAAAACGTATACAAAGGCTCGTTAATATGCTACAGGGCACTGAGAATACTGATACTAAATTGTTTTGTCAAAATCACGGCAGCCTTAAGTGCAGGCTAGAAGGGGGAAAAGTGCTTTGACCCTGCAGCTAACAAAGTTAGATGTTGAACTTGATTTGCTATGCGTTCAATCTCTCCCCCCACGCTGGGGTTGAATTAAAAACTCCCGACGATGACGAGGATGTATGGATCCTTACATACAAACGGGTTGTGACAATTGAACAGCCTGTTTGCTGGTAATGTACAGTGATTGATCGATGGTTAAAAAGTCAGACCCCTCCTCCCATTCTATGATAAATCAACAAGAAAGAATAATGAGTGGCAAAATCGCATTTTAATTCAGTTTACATGAAGGTGTCTACATCATCAGTGTGTTTGTCCACAACGTGAATGATTTCTTCTCAACTGATGATGGTTTTTTGTGTGTGTTTTCCCCTCTTTCTTCTCGACTCTCTTCCCTTTCATAGTGGATCAGAGTGATTATTTAGTTGAGCTAGGTTTGGTTATGCTCATGCAGCTGGAAGCAGTGCTCTTTTATAATAGAGAGAGGAGAGAGAGAGAGAGAGAGAGAGAGTGTTTATCATTGTTTCCCTCTCGGAGTGAATGTCAATTTACAGTTAGTTGTCTGTTTATTTGAATATGAAATTGACAGACAGGTAGGAAAAAGAGTGAAGCTTATTTCAGGCGCAAATAAAAAAGAAGTGGTTTGAATCAATTGTTAGGCATCGGCCACCGACTGATTCACATCTGGGATTTAACCGTCAGAAATCTGCTCGTTTTTTTTTTGTCTCAGCCAGCTTAAATAAAAAAAAAAGAGAACAGGCAAAGTACAGCCTTCCCCTGGGCAGAACTCTCAATCTGACAAGCTCGGGGCAGCTAGGGAGGCGGAGGGGGAAAACATGAAAAGAAGCACTCTGAAAATGCTTATCAAAGTACATGCAGTACTGTGTGTTGTGTCTGTGTTCTCAACATTGCCTCCATAGTACCTTGACCTCTCCCTGCTGCACCTTCACTGTGTGGCTCTAGTTTATGAATAACATTCATGTCCCCCCTGGGATGGGAATGGCAGCTTGCAGTCTTGACATCATTCAGGTTTTGTTGTCTCATTTTCTCTCTCCCTCTCAGTCTGTGCAGCTGTTTACGGATAATACAGGCTGGTTGGGTGCTATAATTTGACAATTTAGACTGCCAAAACGATTCCATTTGAAATGTAAACTGAGAGCTACTGCTACGGCCACAAAAAAAAGAGAGAGTGGGAACATGGAGCAATTACGAAGGCGCAACTTTAGGGGATGTGTTTATAGATTGAAGGAAGAGGGGGTAATTGGAAGGTTATTTATGCATGTAGGCCAGCCAGACATTCTTGCATCGCTCCCACATTGTTCAAGTGTAGTGTGCAGTGAAGTTGACGGTGATAGGCCGGGCTATGTTCATCTCCACCTAAATCTGAACTAGATGTTTCCTGGGCGCAATCCACCTATAATAAATCTTGTTTGTTGTGGCAAGTTATTGGAGCATGGATTTTGTTGCTTGACTTATTTGCTCTTTGATCACAGTGAATTGAAAAGTCACTTTTTATTTTATACACAAACTAGATAGGCCCTATATTATTTCGTTTCTTCAAAATATTCACCAGCCAAGAATTTGGATATACACTACATGATTTTGAAATTAGTGTCAGTGTTTGTTTATTATTATAATAACCCCCCCCCCCCCCCCTTTCTTAAATGCAAGTTCGCCCCAATGCAAATTTAATACAGTTTAGATTATAGGATAGGGGGAATAGTTTGGCTTTATAGTTTGGAAACTATTTGAAACTATTCAAAAAAGAGCTTCCATCCATTCCAGAACTTTTTGAAAGTTAGTGTCAGTGTTTGTTTATTATTATTATAACCCCCCCCCCCCCTCTCTTAAATGCAAGTTTGCCCCAATGCAAATTAAATACAGTTTAGATTATAGGATAGGGGGAATAGTTTGGCTTTATAGTTTGGAAACTATTTGAAACTATTAAAAAAAGAGCTTCCATCCATTCCAGAACTTTTTGAAAGTTAACTTTTGGTGAAGCAGTCATTGGAAAACGCAAGTAGTTTGTAAAACTAGAAATGAATGACTGTACATTTTCTGTCCCTGTAATACTTGGCCCAACTACAGAATCTTTACAGTTTGAATGGCTAGAGGTCATTAAACAGCTTCAAATGACCTTGGGCCACTCTGACCCAGCTGGGCCTTATCTGAATTCCTGACAATATTATTTGCTTTTGGTTAGATCAACAACTCCAACTTTAGGTTACAGCGTGGTCATTTGTTATCAGTGATCCACAAATATCATTTAGTAAAAAGACTTCAAAAATATACCATGGGGAATTTAAGGTACCACTTAGGTCAGTTTCATTTGTTGTCTGTATTGTATAGCAAAGACTAGTTGGTAAACTGCATGGGGGCCAGAGCCTGGTAACCACTCTGTCATCATACCAGTTTGCCCTGTTGATAATAAGGGTCAATGACATCTTGCATAATTCAAGAGGTCAAAAGTAGTTCCGGCACTTTAGTTCAGTTCACCATAATTATTTCCCGATCTGATGCACAGTGTTTTTTAAGCGGATGCCCTCATGTCATGTTTGGAGGCCAGTCCATTGAGTAGTAAACGCCAATCCATTGAATTGTCAATGGAGCAGAGAAAGGGATAAGTGTGTAACTATCTTAAGGACACGGGGACATTGAAGGAACAGACATCCTCATGGAGATTTTGTTCAAGTGGTTTTGTTTAAAAGGAGTTCCTAAAAGTGCTCATTATTTGCAGCTTTAGAGCATGTTGGTCAGGTGCAAGTGTTATCACAAGCCTGCATTGTCATCCCATCATCTCATTGTGACGATCGATTCTTCACATTGTATTCACCAAAGGCTGTTCAAAGCAGGAACAGAATGAACAAGTCAACAAATAAATTACGTTCAGCAGCTGATTGTATCGATCGCTTAGCATACCTAGCCACCCGATTCCCCCCAACCCCTTCCAAACATTCACCCAGAACACTCTCAAGTCATTTTGCACACCTTAATTGCCTCATGACCCTTAGCACTACCAAGGTTCCTTTGTCGTCAACAATACCCCTTTGTTATGCTGATCTAATGCCCCGACTGATCACACCATAGACTGGTTGTTGTAGCAATCCAGTCTGAACCTGTTTATCCACTGGCTGAGGGTTTGGCCATTCTATTATTGCATGGGAGCATAGTGGGATCAGTTGAAATACAAATCGCACCATTCAGCTCCCAAGGTCTCGCCTACTACTAAAAACACCCCACTACGATCGTTAGTTGTCTCTTTGAAAGTTGTAAGTGCGCCAACTCTTACCCCTGTTGTTCGTTTCCCAGCCATTGTTCCGATTCCCTGTTTTTCTTTTCTTCTTCAATTCGAGGAAATACTATACATCTTTGGAGGCCGTTTTTTCATTCTTTACCTGCGTTAAGCTGAGGGCAGTCTATTCTGCGGAGGGGCAATAATCCTTGGATTTTGTTTGCGATGAGCTTCTTTCTAATCGCAGGAAGTGAATAAATTTCATTGTGCTTGACAAAGCACAATATGCACACCTTTTTATAATTTAATGACCCATTTACACAAAACGTAAAAAAAAAGAAGGGAAGAAAAAAACCTGTTGCAAACACAGAGCAATTACAGAAATACTTACAGCCTAGAAGCTTTCAATGCAGAGGTTGCTACAGTCAGTGTAGGAGGTACAATAGGTTTTGATCGTAAATCTCTTTGGAAAAAAAACAAAACGCAAATACTTTGTAGGCCCTATACAGTCAACAGACCAAGACAAACAAAACTATGCAAATTCAGCCTTTAAAAAGTATAATAGCATACTTTGGGTGGTTTTGGTTAAAATGGTTATGAACAATGGTTCTTATACAATTATTTTCAATAGTTGTGGAAACATTTTTTTTCGTTTTTAAATTTGATTTCAAGACCTTGAAATCTAATTCTGAGGTCTTGAAATCAAACTCGTGGAAAATAATTTTTTTTTAAACAAAAACTAGGTTACTTCAAAGGGAGCTGTTTCTCATAATGTTTTATACTATCAACAGCTCTCCATTACTCGTTAACAAGTAAGGTTTTATGCAAACAATAATTTTGAGTAATTACCAATAGTGTTTTAGGAAATGGTGACTGTGTTTGATTAATTTGCCCATCTTGTAGAACAGAACGCAACAGCAGGACAAATATTTTGATGTCATGAGTTCAGTATTTGAAAACTTACCAGAAATCATAATTTTAGAAGGTACAAATTAATTTATAACATACTCTAAAAATGTGATTTGCCTGAAAATTAGAAAGTTGTCGATGATGCTGTTGGGGCTGCTTTTGAGGTCACTGATTTGTGCAAATGGATAAATGAATAAAGTACGGCTATTAGGAATAATCTCATTTTATTCTTCCATCCTATTTCCTAAGCAATAACAACATCATCCGACTTCTCTACTTTTTGATTGCGCATTACATGTTATTATTACCCACTGAATAAAATTTACTGGTACATGGATGGGTCATAAAAAACATATGCATTGAGTGGTCTACATTGTGTGCATGTGGTGACAGACTGTAAAGTCCATGCATGATAAATTAGTGCTAACATGTCCAAAGCACAAGCCCAGCTAGTCAGGTCTCATGCCCCAGGGCATTCAACTCAGTATTTGTAATGCCTGGCTGTGCTGTGTGGACCCAATCATACTGCAACAGAGAGCAGTGGAGAGAGTTCAGCTTATGTGTATAGTATGCCTATTGCATGAGGTGTGTACAGCTAATATAACCGGGGCTGGCTGCGTGTGTGTAGTGGGGAGAGAGAGACCTTGTCGTCTATCAGAAAGACCTGGGATTGAATACACACAGTAGGCTTTTCACACACACAGTGCTAACAAAGACGGCCATGTTTGTCTGCTAGAATCAACCGCACACACACTGCTCTCTGTAAACGTAAGCCCCCCTTGTCTCTCTCTCTCTCTTTGCTTGCATTTTCTAGTATTGACATTTAAATCTGTTTTGTTGTCTTGTTTCAGTGTCGGACATGTTTGCTTTTTTTTTCATTGATGAGTTTGTTTCAAGTGTGACAGTTAATTAGCTTTACATTTGTTAGTGTTGTATACTGTATGGGGGTTTAGTAATCCAAGGCCCTATCCATTGATACTATTGCACTGTGTGGGGCTGTCTCGATGAGGCATGCAGGGTCACTCTCACTGCCATATGGGTGAGCACTATATTAGGTAGAAGGAATTTCTCGGCTCGGAATACTGTGTGTTCTTTATGACCGGAGATCACTACCACCATCAGGTTCCTGAACAGATCATTGATTTTTAATTGTAATTGAGGAGTGTCAAATGCATCAGACGTGTCCAACAATACTACTCACTGGGTTACTTGCAATCAATTTAAGGTTAAATTATAACTTTATTAGTGTAAAGTGGTTCCAAAGTTCGCTGCTGGTTTAGTTGTACTTTGAAGTTATTGAGTTGATAGGAGACAAGCATTGCTTTTTGTTCTTTATCTGTGATTGCACATGGTTGGACCCACAGGTTGTGTGGTATTTTATGGAAGTTTTTCTGTTAACAATGGTGTGCAAGAGAGCAGTTTCTGTGCGGGGAGTGTCTGTGAGCGGGGCGACTCGGTTGGGACTATGACCCGTTGAACTGCTTGACCCTTGAACTGCCAAACTATTATTGTGGCGATCAATAGTTTGTTTGCTCTTTGGATTGAGTGTGGTTATGCGAGTACGAACAAAATGTATTTTTTATCTTCTCCATTTTTGGAGGTTTTGTTGAAATAAATAAATTTAAACAAACAAACAAACAAACAAATAAACAAATAAATTGCATTTGCCTTTTCACTTGAGTTTTAGCTAAAACTAAGTCACACTTTGGTAACGATCCCGGAAAAGAAATTGTGTGATTTTTATCCTTTTTTGTTACAAAGATGGTTGTAAGCATCCTGCAAAATTATTTCATCTGAAGTGGCCCCTGTTGATTAGAAATCAATAAAGTAAGTTTAAAAAATTATAAATTAAAACAAATCTCCAAAGATTGCCTGCGGATGACCTTTGGGAAATATCTGTGCTGTTCGTTTCACTGCTGCCCTCAATACGGCCAGAGATGCGGTTGGTAAGCGCTGTCACAAGAAGGCACTGTTTTCAACCTGAAACTTTTGCAAACTGTGACTTCTCTAATATCTATTACGATAAATATACCTGATCACCTTTATGGTGACCTAAACAAACGATGACCATACCTTGAAAGCATCGATTATTATTAAACTGTTTCAAGTAAATACCTGTATTTCAAATGTAGTTGATTGAAGCTTTCTAGAAATTTGTGAAATTAAATATCTGACGTTCTATGATCACATTAAGGAGCCAGCCTTGAATACGTGCAAGATTAGCTGTTGATTAAAGCCTCCATGATTGCATATTGGGAATCCTGTGAATCACCTCTAAAGATTGCTTTTGTCTCCTGCGAAAAAAGAGAGAATAATCCGATAGACGAGCCACTTTCTTCTGAATAATTAAGACCAGAAAGGAGATTACATTGTCTAAATTGTATCTTTCCCTGATGAAGAAACAATATGAGTTGCAGTTCATGGAACTCTGGAAGTGAGTCGCTGACTGGATTGAGAATAGGCAATTAGAATAAAATGAATGCTTATAACAGGCCTTGTGTATTGTCCAGGTTCCTGTCTGCTTTTTGATCCTTAGATTAAAAAAAAATCCAGATGTTTATATTCCTCAAAGGGTTTACCTTTAGGCGCCAGTCAGAATAGTCAAGAGCACTTATTGAAACGCCTGCAGAAAGTGCTTTATAAATGTTATTTATTCATACTGTTATTAATATCAATTATCAATAAACAACACTTGTTCAATGGCTGCAAGCAATGTGGGAATCCTCTTTAGACTATTTTTACAAGCATTATTCATCCTAATTTTGAAACCAAGCTTTCGTCAATGCAAACATTTTGCTTTCAAAATGATTTGTTGTTGTTGTACAATAGATGAAAATTTGTTTACCTTAAAATACATACATGTAATATAAGTCGGTTAAGCAATACAATAGACATGGAATTAAGCTTACATTGAATCTGTTATCAGAATTAAGCACTATTCCACTTGATTGTCAAATTACACAGCTGTTTGAAAGAAAGAGTTTTGGATCTTAAAGCCTCATTCATACTTCCTGCAAATGCGAATGCTAAGCAAATTTTGCTGGCTGTTTTCGCAGCGAGTGTCTCGCAGGACTTCAGCACAAGTCAACAGATGCGAAGTATTTGTTGCGAATTTGTGACGTCATAATTTGTACTGCATTCGCATTCGAGTTGTGTTTTTTTAATTGCATGATAAACAAAGAGAACTTGGGACTGGGTATCTAGGAGCCGCTTGATCCATGTTGTCAACGTAATTGGAATGTTAAAGTTGCAGTCATCACAAAGGGAATTGACATAATAGACATAATGCAAGTACCAGCTAAAAACAAACACAACAAACCCAAAACAGCATTGGTTTGTCAATACAACGTATGTAAATATTTGACATTATAGGTTTATAGTTTCCAGTTACACCCCTGCCCTTTCCCATTGCTATGCCTGCCAGCAGCTATTGCTATTTAATTGAGGGAGTATAGTGACCTTAAAGGGGTTGAGTACTTTTTGTACGACACAAAGCACAAATATCCACATATTTACATAAAATGTACACGGTCTGAAGATAATGATGGTAGAAAGCTTCCCTTCAAACGTTACTTGTAGCAAAAATTATTTTCCGTCTAAGTGAATTTTTTTTTTAAAAAGCATGTACATGACGATTTACGCGACTCTCCAGAAAACATTACTCTGTGATACTCACTTTAAAAAAAAAAAAAAAAAAAAAAAAAAAAAAAAAAAAAAAAACTTCTACAGGTAAATTATATAGTGAGTAGGGATTCATGTCAAGGCCATAAACTTGATCTGCAAAAGATATCAAACCCCTTTAATTGCGGGAGTATAGTGACCTTAATGGATGAGACAATGAGACTTGGAATGAGCAAGAGTCACAATCCATTCTGCCTGGTGTTTCTCCTATTGAGCAGTAGCAATAATAGTACTCTGTGATTGAACACTCTAGTGTGCAGATGCCAAGGCCAATTTGGTCATATTTGTAAGTGTGGATGTAGCTGTTGTTAATGAAAGTAGCTGGGTAAGTCAAGGTGGTGACTGACGGACAGTGCGGTTATAATATTGGAACTGGCAAGCCGCCATATGTGTTATGAATCCAGTCAGGCTAGACAGACTATAGTCATTGTAGTTAAAGCATCCCCCTAAAGACAAATGCAGGATAAGTAATTATTTTTTATAAAAGGTTTGATCTTGAAGTTTCAGTCTGATTGGTCCTTAATTATAAAGTTCATGCAGGTACTAATCCTCTAGAGATATTGTTTTGTCTGAAAGTGTTATAGCTCAAGGAAATAGCACATTACTGCCTGATTATTTCGATAGCCGAACTCAAAATAGTCCAGATGCGAAAGTGCACAGAAATCCTTCACACAGCACAAATCGTTCTCCGTTGTTTTCACTAAAATGTGACGAAAATTTTGATGGAAATTTTCAGCGATTGGAATTTAGGTGTGGCATCTCCAATGGTTGGGTTTAAATTTACTCTGGCAGTGGCAACACACTGGGGGCTGTTCTTTCCCTTTAAGCCATAAAGTCCCAACCAGAGGTCTAATAGATATGCTCTTCAAGACTAGCTCTAATGCCCAACGCTGTGACCGCTGAAACCGATTCAGGAAATACCCCATCACTTACTGTATGCGACTGTGAGAGGTTTGGCCAAAAGGTCCCATATGGCTGGTGAGTTTATGAATATCACAGCCATTTATCTCTTGTTTGGCTTGACAGGTTGATGATAAAACAAGGCAGATGCTGGGTTGATGGTTGGATATAACATGGGGATGAAGCATATTTCATGAAGGACACTGGGACTGTTGAAACCTGGCACTAGCCATTGGAGCAAATTTTATGACTGGACACTTCGTGGCTTGCAATCATCTATTGTTAAATCATGTCCAAATCATTGGAGAGCAGTTCCGCATTGTTGATTGGGTTGCCTTCTACCAGACACCCCCCCCCCCCCACCCCGGTCAAAAGTTTAAGTATCCTTACCCCTCGGCCACAGGAAGTTGGAAAATAAAGCCACCCCACAAAACCTCAAAATCTTCCTTGTAGGCATGTGATGCATGACTTTATTACTAATGTTATTGGAGGACATGACCCATGGCTTTCATTTGTTCTTTACGTTTCAAAGCTGCAGAGTGTTGTTATTTCTGAAGTGAGTTTTTCTTAAAGCGATGATTCACTGAATGGCTTGATCCATTGGCACTCTGCACAAAATCAGACACAGTTATGGTTATGTCACACCCAAACTGTCCAACTCTGATTATGTTGACGTTGCCTGCATGATCATAAGTAAAAGTATGGTCAGTGTGTGCCAGGCCTGTACGCTTCATTTAAAAAAAAGCAAGGGCACTAAGGCACTTTCTCCTAGGTAAAGGACACCTTAAGAGGGAATTTTAAATTTCTACTGTAGCATTTCAAGGGCACCAAGGCAATGACCAGGGGACGTTGAGACAATAGCCTTCATTGCCTCCAGTGGTGCCTGGTGTGCAGTCCCAGTTCGAAACGGGATTACAAAAAAAACCAAAAACATACTGTTGTTGGATTTTGATAGGTGTGAAAGTCGTAAGGGACTAGGGCTCAGCAGTTCAACTTTTACTTCAAGATCAATTTGTTCAGCACAAGATTTGTGTTCAGCTCTGCTTGAATTACTCCTTTACTATTGGTTGAGTGAAAGTATGTAGTTAGGTCATTAACCAAATTACACCATGGGTGTTGGAGACTTGTCCCTTGGTTTGTTGCGGGTGATCATGTAAGGTTCATGAACCCTGATATCTCTGGCTTGTAACACCACTGTCCTTTGTATGCATGTGGTTTGGACTACTTAGCATGGAATGAAACAGAGCTAAAATAAATTGCGGTGTTTGTGGTTTTTTCTTCCAGCCATGAAATTCTTGGAAGAAAATTGTTTTGTGGTTTATGAAGCAGAAATGTTTCCCCTTACCATGGTACAATTCACATACTCAAATCAGTGTGATTAATATTTAAACTGGTCTGGGTGATGTGTGGGAAGGGAGGGGTGGTTGCAGTAGGCTGAAATGAAATAAATTTTTCCTGGGAATGAATGATGCCTCGGGCAATATTGGTAACGCACAGATTTGTACTAGGTAGCTGGTTTTAAGGGTAAACCATTCACTGTATCAATCGGATTTTTCTTGGTGGGTCCATCACTCTTCCCTCTGCTTTGGAATTGGGGAAAAAAACCTGGCACATCACTAGTTTTGGTGCGAGACGTTGTTGTTGAGTTGGTATGCACACACACTCAACGCTATAAACACGTCACAACTATTCCATCGATAGAGGGAGCTTCTGTAAGCCGCAATCCTGCTAGCAAGAGTTTTGAGTGTGGTGTGTAGGGGTGATCTGGAAGTTTTCCAACAGCGCCCGCTATCGTACGATAGTATTAAGTGCGGCGAGGAAGGAGAATTGGAGCGGGGATCGCGATAGTTGAGTGATAGTGAATAACAACGTCTTGCACCAAGACACTTGCAAGTATTCATCACTCTTGTCTTGTTGGACCATAGATTTTTAACATCATTAATATGTAGCCTTATAACAAGCCTTGCAACAATCAGCGCTCTCTGCCCGAACCTCTTGGCCTCCAGGATGTGGTCTCCCCTTCCAGTTGAGTGGCGACCAGTAATAACTCTGATCCTCTGTGCGTGTAAAAAGCAAACCGCATTAATTAAAGCTTTGATACAGTGGCAAGGTGTGGGATTGACATGCAAGGGGCCATTTTTCATTTTTCAATCAAGCCCTTGATGTTTCCATTCAGCACCCCGGGAGCGCGGTGATTACTGTCTGCATAGGGATAGCCTAGTGGTTTGCTTTTGATGGGTACGTCTCCTACGCAGTGTGGTTTGATTGAGCCGGTAATTGTCAAAGACCAGTTATCACTTAGTGTATCCCAACATGTGCATAAAATAACAAATCCTTGAAAGTTTGGACTCAATTGGTCATTTAAGTTGCAAGAAAATAATGAGAGAAAAAACACACATGTTGCACAAATGTGTGTGCTTTTAGATGCCTAAAAAATATATTAATCGACTTCATGCCAAAATAATCAAATGTCATATCTCGCTTAAAATAGCTCTGATATTATATAACATTTTTGCAAAATCGAGTCACTAAATTTGTGCACTGATGCAATGACATCTGTTGTTATTTTACACTTAATTTCTTCTTTTCATAAGGACAAAAACTATGCTGTTTGTGAAAGGACATTGGCTTATGAAAGTGTGAACTCTCCACGCCGTGTCTTAAAATAGGAAGGAATTACATTTTGTTTCCCTCGGTGAAAACCATTATTTATTTATGTAATTTTTATTTAATATAACAAGCGGTGGCAAGATGGTTGCAAATAGAAAAAATAATCCTGTGGTAATTTTTATTATATCATTGATGAAATCAAATGTGTTTATAGCCGTTAGTGGTTGAATAATGAATGATCCGCAGCAGGACCGACCCCCCCCCCCCCCTGTCATTTCATATCTAAACACACCCCGCATTGAAGTGGGTGTTTTTGCACTACGAGGCATGTTAGCTACCGGTTTAATTTCCCTCCGAATAGTTGTTGTTCCGGATTAGCCACAAATAGACAAACACGGCAGTCTAGTCGACTCAACGTTAGCCTGGGAGAAGCAGTCGTGCAGTCGGCCGTAAATGCACCCATTGAAGCACTCAATGCAAGCGAGCATAATTGATCCAGATTCAATAGCTGGCCCTGCGTTGTTCGGGAGGGAAGGAAGAAAAAAAAAAGGGAAGATATTGAATGGGGAATTTATAATAAAGCAAGGGTGCTTAGGAGTGAGCAAGCCTGTGGCAGCGTGTTCACAATGCTGAAAAAGGGCTTGGATGAATTCATTCGATGGGGTTCCTTTCTTTCTGAATGCGATACATTCTGCTTTTTTTTGGGGGGTACTGTGTTTGAAAGCCTTGCTGTTTTATTCATGTTGAGACATTATTAGTTTTGAAGAAAAGAAATTTATACTTGTTTGTCGCAGAAGTGAAATATGTCTTTTTAGGAGAGAGGAAATTTGTAGAAACCTGATAGTTTGTATTTGCACTGCTCCACTTAGCTGAGACTCTATGGTTGTTAAAATGTGGTCAGGAATTCACACATGTGCATGTATTGTGTCTTTCTATCCTTGAGTATCTAGGTCATTTCTAATATATGCTGGTTAAGTGTTTTCCTTAAGTAATTTTTCTTGTTTGCCTTGCTCGATTTTATCATATCGAAAACAAAACTTACATATTTCGTGACATTTTTATTTTGATCACACAAAAATAAGTATTTGAGTATGCGGATCCGAAGATTTGATTTTTGAAATTGCTGGTGTTCAGCACAGTCATGTGTCTCTGACATCAATGCACTGTCTGTGCTGCAGCCGATTTCACGTAACGCTAGGATTCATCCTATCTCGATTGGGGACAAGTAACCCGTCCTAGGATTAATTATAAGGCTTACATGTTACAGTGCAAGGCTTTGGTGAAAACGATGGCTGGTATGGTACGGAAAAAGCGAGAGAGAGGTCTAGTGGTGGCTATTCCAAGCTGATCCCTAAATCAAAAACATCAAAAGAAGCCTTTGCCAAGCCACTTACATATATAGCAAATCACCTCACTGATATAGTGTGTGTGTGTGTGTTTGGATTGGGGGGGGGGTAACCTATGGACATGACCTGCCTAATACAAAGACCCTCATTGTGCCAAGCAGAGCCAGAGAGAGAAAAAAAAACACCAGAAAAATAAAATAAAAATCCTTGAACTTTGGAGTGGTAAACCCCCTCCAGGCATGTTATGTTAGCTAGGAGCCTGTCTGTAGCAGTTAATGCATTGGTATGGGTTTATATTATTTTGTAGACCCCCATCCATACACCCAAGGTACTACAGACCCCTGTGATATATGAACGAGAAGAAAAGAAAGTTGTTGGGATGGAGGGTGGGTGTTGGATTACCAGGTTGCCTCATACAGAGGTGTCTAGGGACTACTGGGATTTAGAAATCGCTGGACTGAAGGAAGTCACATGTTGGGTTTTACTAGGGTTGGATACTGACACACCTGTTGGTTGTGAATGTGATTTTCTGGAATAGGGTAGATACATTGTCATGGTCATGGTCAGGTACTTGTGAGTGTGTAGATTCACTGATTGACTTGGTGTATCTTATGATGTATTTTAGCTTGTGTATGCACCCTCATGATAAGGGGGTATCTCTTACTGCTAAGGTCGTGAGGTGATTGACCTCTACAACTCTGTCTTAGAATCATTGTGCATATTTATTGTACAATTTCTGACTTCACCTAGTAGTGAAACTCTCTTTGACTTTCACATGCCATTACTGTGTGCATCTCGCTGTACATTTTGCCACAGAGGTTGGTTAATTATTTGTCTGCGCGTAATTGTTTTTGTGAAAAGATAGTTTTTTTGCCACTTTTAGGCAATCTTAAAGGCAGTGGAGACTATTGGTAATTACTCAAAATAATTATTATCATTTATAAAACCTCACTTGATAACGAGTAATGGGGAGAGGTTGGTAGTATAAAACATTCTGAGATTGCTCCCTTTGAAGTGTCGAGACCTCAAATTTTGAATTTGAGGTCTCGAAATCAAGCATCTGAAAGCACACAACTTCGTGTGACAAGGGTGTTTTTTCTTTCATAGTTATCTCGCAACTCCGACGACCAATCAAGCTCAAATTTTCACAGGTTTGTTATTTTATGCATATAATGTTGAGACACACCAAGTGAGCTTTGACAATTACCAATAGTGTACAGTGTCTTTAAATAATATCTTCCTAGCCTGACTGTGTAATCATCCTTGCATGGCCCAATTTCATAAAGCTGTTTAGCCATTAACACAGGTGATGTGTGTAAATGTGTTAAACATGGCAAACTATTAGAGCTGTTTCACCAGAGGGGACCTCTTCCCCCACCCTTATCTCAACGATGTCCCTACCACCGGGTTGACAAGAAGGCTAGACACTCACTGGCAGCCTAGCCCAAAGGAACTTCCTGGTAGGATTGGTGTTGCTAATTTGAGACCCGCGTCTAAACCCCCTTCTCTCTACTCTCTCATCCCCCCATTGCAGGTGTATGTTGAGTTTGATGGTCTAGACTGGGAGAAACGAGAGTGGTTACGCATACAGGATGAGGCCCATCAGGTGTTCCTGGTAGAGAAGACCATCGTGTGGGGACAGCGTGCCGACCCGTACGGCTCTCGCCCGAGCACTATCCACTGGCCAGCACTGGTGAGTACCAAATCTGGTTTACGTTTTTAAATTTTATTTGAGGATCACTCCTTTAATAATCCACTCACCAGGGTTCTTTATTTCATAATATTCTGAGAAAATAGCATATATAAAAAAAAAAAGAGATGCGACTAGTGGAGCAAGACATTTCACCAGTCGCCCAAGGGGTCGATTTCACAATGAGTTTGGCAAGGAGATATTAAAAACTTAAGGCTAGTCCTAAGTTAAGACGAGTAACTCATCCTAACTCGAAATAAGACTCTTCTTAATTCTTTGTGAAATCCACACCAGGCCTACTATTTTGTAAATCAATTTACAAACAAATCAACCCGCACAAAAAAGTAGCAGCCATAAAGTTCACATAAATATTATGGACCATTAAATCCCTTGACCCATTCCAAGGCAGGATTGTATGAACCCCAACAACTCTTGGCTGCTAAAAAAAAAAAAAAAAAAGGAAAAATGAATGGTAGTATATAAGGCTGACCTCCATCATTGCATGAACCTATAGCAGTTAATCAATGTTCGTTCCTGGACACTAATTGTTTCATCTGAGCAAATGAGGTCAGTTGGTTCCACCTACTGGTTGTTGTACACACTGACCTGTCCCTCTATGCCCCCAGACCAATGGCTGAGGTATTGGTTCACAGATAATCAGTACTTAGAAAATATTGACCTAACAAGCTTTGCTATCAGTCATTTCAGTCATGTACATATATATGAATGGGCCCTTAGTGCCCCCCCCCTTCCAGTTTGTGGCTGGGATGGCAGAAATACGCACCCGCTCCCCTTGTATTACAAGGTGTTGTATTGTGGTCTCATATAATCATTAATTCTTTCAGTCATCGCTTATTGTTTGCGTTTTAAAAAGTTTTTGTCGACATTCTGTAAAACATAAATATTCTTTTAATTTTTTAAAATATTTTTTTAATTATTATTATCATTATTATTATTATTATTTATTTTTTTTGGGGGGGGGGGGCATGTTAGGGTAAGGTCGTGATATGCAAGGTTTTAGCAAATTTTGAGTGAGACAGTGTCCAAATTTGTTGAAAATTTAAAACTGAATGTCCAAGTTGTTCACTTACAATATATTTCAAGTATGTTATTTACTTGAAGTGTACGACGGAAAAAAACAGGGTGTCCAAATTTAAAATGGGGTGTCCAAAACCACACAGTCACACACCCTTCTGGCACTGGTGAGTTGAAGAGGAAAAAAACAGTAAATTGAAATAATACTCCAAGTTCCAAACTGCCAAAGCTCAGTCTTTTGGGTCAAGTGTCATCCTTGGGGGCTGTAGCCATAAAAAATAAAAACTTGATGAAGAAAAAAATATAACGTCAGCCCATCCACCTGCAGAAGGGGCCCAAAAGTCTAGTGTGGCTGAAATATTTATGGGTTCTAGGCCCAGGCCTGTTTGTTGCTTTGGCATTCTTGATGAAATTACACTTGACAAATTTGCACGTAGGCAGTTTGGGGGCAAAGTGATAATGTACAGAGACGCTGTAATTTGTTTGTCTTCAAACAGTGACAAATTTCTGCCTTGGAGAGCACTTAATAGAAAAAAGAGTGGAAAAAAAAAAAAAAAAAAAAAAATGCGGGCACTGGTTTGTTTTCACATAAAAAAGGAAAGTTGTTATTTTTTAAATGCCACCTTAGTTTAAAATAAAAAGTACATTTGAAGTTTAAGAAACATTTAGGCTGCTACAGCACAGCACAGCCCCCCCCCCCCTGAATTTTGAAATACATTTAGGGTGACTGTCAATAATTGCCGTTAATTAATTTGCCATTGCTAATTCTACTTGAAACTGGAAATAAATGACAGTGTCAGGTGGTTAAAGGGTAGATTACAATGTACGTCATTTGCAGACATTTCAAAATTTGACTGAAAGATTTATGTTCCCAAGTATTCAGTGTTGTTTCATTTTATACAACAGTTGACCTGTATACAATTTTGTATAATTTTGAAGCGATGATAGGTCGATCCTCGTTTGAATGTGTTCGTTTTTAACAACTGTCTGACAGTTAAAAAATCTTCCCAGCTTGCTCTCATTTTTTTGGGCGACATTCACAGACAAATGTTGATGGAATAATGTTTTCACATTAAATCACACCCCACAGATCCACATTTTCTTGAGAAAATATATAAATTACCAATGACCTTTGATGTAATTTCCATTTTAAAGCAAACAGGGGTGCCCTCTTTGGTGAAAACCATGGTCTGAACCTCGGATAATTTCCTGAGCATATTCAGCTGAACAATTATTTATTCATGAGCTTTGTGTATTGTCATGGAGTATGCATTGTTTACATAATGCGGTGAACTACTTAAGCATTCTGTGGCATTCAAAAATGTACTATCAAAGCCAGCGAGTAGTGGTTTCTAGTCTACACAGTTTAGTGGCACCATATTCATGTTCAGAAACCATAATAAAAACTAGCAATGCGTTTAGATTGCTTTGAGGTCATTACAGAGTAATTACAAATTAATCAGCGGTCTGTGTACAGTTGACCTTTATTATAATTATTTTTTAATTTCAAATACTTGAGTATTATCCCTCAGCTGCACCAACAAATCAATAGATGATTCTCATGCTGCCTCCATCTTTGTCATGTACCTTGTATTGAATAACAATAATGAATGCTAATAATCATTTTGAAAATAGGAACCAGACTATTTTGTTCTTCCAGCCTCGGTTTGGTAACATTGATGTCAATGGGGGAAATTCAAGATGGCTGCACCATGCTAAAGGTCTATTGCAGACAGCCACACCAATGGCTATACAGTTCAGTGGCACCATATTTTTATGTTCAGAACCCATACTAACAATGCCCGTAAATACTGCTTTGACGTCATTACCGAGAAATTACAAACTAATCAGCGGTCTGTGTACAGTTGACCTTTATTATTATTATTTTTAGTTTTAAATACTTGAATATTATCCCTCAGCTGCACCAACAACAAATCAAATGTAGACAGCCACACGAATGTCTATAAATAGAGCAATGAGTATTCATCTTTCAAGCATCCCTGGACAATATTGTTCTTTCCTTGTTGCGTTGTCTGTGTAGGCTTGCCACTCTGTCTAGCAAATATTTATGACGACAGATAGAAATTGCAATTTCAGTCTTTTGACAACAGTCCCCCCCTCCCTCCATTCACGCTCTATTTTAATGGCAGATGGTAGTTGGGAAGCTGTGAAGAAAAAAGTGCATTCATCGCAAAGAGTTCTTCTCAACTGGGACCGGGTAAAAATGGGCGGGACAATGTTTTTGTAGTCAGCCTCTCTCTTTTCATCGGCTCAAACAATAGCTACATGATGAATTTTTTTTAATGTTGTGTTCGCGTGTGTGATCTCTGTGGCTATCCCTATTGACCGAACGGGGATTTTTTGTCAACAGGATAAAGGGATAATGAATCGTGTTCCAAATCATGCTTGGCGAAATTACCATTGTTGAGTTCTTGGTGTCCCTCCCCCAATCACACTCCCCCCCCCTTCTAAGGGACAATGATAATGAATGAATAGGAAATGGTGAATCAAAATTAGTGATCAGTTCATACAGTGGGAGGGTTTCTTGAATGGGCTTCTCCATACAAAGGGTTTTAAGTTTTGTGGTTTCGGGAAACAAGTGAATCATGCCCTAATTACATAGTTGATGATAGATCGTTTGCACAGTATGTTTTACCCATGCAACAGGGTTATTGTTCTCAAAATGGTATTATAATTAGTTGGCATGTAGCCATGGTTTTAGTAGATGGAATCAATGGTTAATCAATGGTTTGTTGATAATTTTATTGGGCATGCAGTGGATCAGGTCTTTTTTTAATCTTTTTTTTTTATTTTAATTTTTTATTTTATATAATTATATTATATATTCTTTACCCTGGGAAGACCTCTCAGAAGAAAAAAACTGGGCATGCATTAGATCAGGTCTTTTTTTAATCTTTTTTTTATTTTAATTTTTTATTGATATAATTATATTATATATTCTTTACCCTGGGAAGACCTCTCAGAAGAAAAAAACTGTTTTTAAGAGATGCCCAGCAGCTACCAACATAAATATAATATTTGTTCCCCCTTGGTTTAGAACAAGTAAAAGTCACAGTTTAAGGCAGTTTTCCTTTTTTAATAATTGTTCATGATCAAGTAGGACATCCTGTTTTTGTTTTGAAATTTTATTTGGAGGGGGAGGGGGGCAATTTAGTTGTCATTAACACTTGTGTTTTTGTTTACGTGTCTTTTGTTGTTCAATTCCCAGATGAAATAAAGATGTGAAAATTATTTATGTTTTTCATATTTTGTATAACTTTGTTGAGGGGGGAGCTTGTTTAGTATGTTTAGCTTTCTAATGCAAAAGTCCAAAATTTTCTGCCTTATTAAACTTTCCATTTTAATTTGCCTGAATGCGGGACAACACATAGTGACAGTCAGTAACATTTACCTGCAAAGTCGATGGTAAATTAGCTTCAAGTCGTTTCCACAGAGAAGATCCATTTATGCAGACAGACATCTTGATGTCTAGCTCAAAACCGCACTCTTAAAATATTCATGTTGGGCAATAAATGTACGGCGTATTCATGAAGTTGCCATTTGGGAGGCTACTGGATTTGGCGTCATGGTTGTGTCATTTCCCAACGGAACTGGCCTTTTCCCCCCACGCCAACCCGCCGAGTAAAAAAAAAGTGCACAGCCTACCCTTACTTATTGAGTAAGCACTTTGTGGAGAGGTAAGGTCATACTGTGGCTTTTTCACCCAGCGCTGTAGCCCCAAAGTTTCTAGGTTGTTGTTCTTTCCATTTAAGCTGTTTTGAGATATGGTGGCACAGCACTATGTTACTACTAGGTTTGGGTAAATATGTCTGTGTAATACCAAAACCAAACAGTTCACTATTATAGTTTCCACCATAGCTCAACAAAAAAGGCTAATGGGCTGTGGGTTGCTTGGAGGACAAAATGAAGAAAAAAACTCCAAACATGCATTAAAGTAGTTCGCTTCATCCACGCTTCATCCACTTACATAATACAAACAGATGGAACATTTTTAATAATTTTAAATCCTATTTTAATAATTCAGTTTCTTATATTTTATTTAAAATTAAATTGTCAATACAATTGTACCTGCTACGTGTTTGACTAGTGCCTTTTGTTCAGAGCCCTAGACTCAGAGCATGCTTACATGATTAAGGCGCTATTAAGTTTTGGTATTATTATAAAGTCAAATGAAGTTCTCTTAAAAAGACAGTTAAATTTGAACTGTTTGCTTGACCCATGCCCTTTGACCCTGTATACATTGATGAGGATCATTTTAAACTGGGTCATGCTACAACCATAGTAGGTGTGCATAGTTCACATTGTATTACCGGCAGTCATGAGGAAGTGATTATGAAGGACGTATTTGAGCAGGCATATGGATGACCAATTTGTATGAAGTTAAGGTGGCCCAATTACCAGAGTGTTTTTTTTCATGAGCACTCTGCTTGTATCAATGCTCATTAACAGGGACTTAAATAGAGTCTGACTGCAAATTGTTTGACACATACTGTAAAACATGTATGCCAGTGCCAGGGAATTAATTCATTCAGCATTGTTTGCATCCTCGCAAAATATTCTAAGGCAAACTTGCTTTGTGCAAACTGAATGATAGCGAGTGGCAAATGAAGACTGCTGAGTAGGTGCTACTCTGTACAAAGGAAATCATTCACTGCAAGTATACTGCAAGCATCAGAGCAATATGGTTCATCCCATCATTAATGTATTGGGAGTTGCTCTGAGATAACAGGTTTTTATGTGGTGATCTGTTTTATATGCATGAATTACATGGGCATTGGTGATAGACATACAATGTGGGCCTGAAGTTACAGTTACAAAAATATACATATTGGTACACGGTACATCCCTGGGAAATGGAATACTGCATAATTCCAGGGTCATTCCGTACTCTTGATACAGGAGTGTCACAGTCATTGTTATTCATGCAATGTGCAGCCTTAATTTCCAGCACCACACAGAACGTAGCACTTTTTTGTTAAAGCAGTATATGAAAAAAAATCTGGGTTTCCTGTTTGGATTGGTAATCTTGAATCCGAAGTACTTCTGACCTCGGCGTCTGTATAGGTCTACAGTGTCTTGAGAATTTAACAGGTATATATTATCGGGGTACCTGGAAACGCTGTGCATTTTGTGCAGGTTGTTGATGTTTCGCTATGATTATTGACTGGGATGTGTGTAGCTATTGGGTGTGAGTCATCGCCCATGCTTCTAAGTAGCTCCTTTTTTCCCCGTCGTGATTGGGGGAGGGGCAGAGGCACTTGTCCCTTAAATGCAATTTTCATAGAATCGCCGGATGATAATTTTGGTCCTGTGGTGTCGGACATTTCTGGGAAGAGCTCGGATTATTACCGTTATTGGACATGATTGTGTTCATTCAGCTAGAGTGAAGACACAGCATGGGGATTGGTATGGGGTTATTTGCCTGGAAGGTCATATCTGCATCAGTCAATCTTAAAGACAGTGGACACTTTCGGTTAACAGAATTGTCCAAGGCCCACACTTCATGTATCACAACTTATAATACAAAATAACAAACCTGTGAAAGTTTAGGCTCAATCGGTCATCGGAGTCGGGAGAAAATAACGGGAAAACCCACCCTTGTTTCCGCACGTTTCGCCGTGTCATGACATGTGTTTACTATAAACTCGTAATTCTCGCTGTCGAGAATTGATATTATAATGTTTTCTCAAAAAATAAAGCATTTCATGAAATAATGTTTCAAGAGAAGTCTTTTACCATTACCTTCTGTAAACCCTGTTAGTTATTTGTAAATCTGTGAACTTTTTTTTCTGTTCCGAAAGTGTATGATGGCTTTAAGTCAGTAACAAAAAGTATAGCATTATTGCTGAATATTATTATTGTTGAGCTCTGAGAGTTGATGAATTGTGAACCATTTTTGTATTTTATTGTATGGTAATTTTTTACCAATTCAAAGAAATGAGCGTTGGTTGTAAGGGGGGGGGGTGGGAGATGGACAATGTACAAGATGTTATTGGATGATTTTGTGATTTGGTTTTCAATGGGAAAGCATTTTGATTGTTTGCCTTGGCTCTCGATCTTATGCATAAGATGCTGCGAGGATTGATGAACAGATCTGTGTTTACTTCAGACTTTGTACTTGTGTAGCCTCTATTGATATAAAAGGGTTTGACCTTGTGCATTTCTGGGTTTTTTTACTGGCAGGCAATATACTGTAACAGGTGATATTGAAAGGTTTTTTTTTAATTTAATTTTTTACATCTTGTATCACAAATCCAGCAAAAATTCAAGATTTATCTTGCAAGATTTAAATTTTCTTCTAATGATGAGCTGTTAATCAATTGTGCCTGCAGTAAGTCCAGGCTGTGGGACCTTTTTTTAAACATGTGATGTCATAGTGTACACAAATGGTAATTAACAATATTCTATTTCTCTTGGTTTGTTTGTTTGTTGCAGAATTTCAAAGTGCTGGTGGACCGTGTTGGCCTTTCCAACAGCAACTTTGTACCATTAGAGTTCTTCCACGACAAGCATCTTCTCTTCCCCAAGAAGGAAGACGTTCGCCAGTTTGAGGTAAGAATGGCTCAAAGTTTTGTTTTAGATCTGTGTTTTGTTCGTGGTTCATAAAACTGTTCAGCGAAAAAAACTGCTGTGAAAATTTCTTCGCTAAGCAAAAAAAAGTGGGGCACCAGTCGCAACAGTGTCATCTTGATGGAATTTTGACTGGTTTACTGTTTCTGCTTAGCAAAATTTTTGTGTGCTGAGCGAGATTTTGTGCTTACAGTCTTTAGGAAATTAGGCCCATGGAACAAGCAGCGTTGCTGAGCAAAGACACAATCTTGCTTAGCACGAACAGGTTACTAGCCACTACCTACCAGCCACAACTGTCTCTTCTGGAACTGGTGACCTGTTTTCAATATATTTTGCTAGGAATTGGATGCGATTTGCCAGCAATATGCGTGCATGTAGGAGAAGAGAAGGAGAAGATAGTCCACCATTTATAAATTTTCCTTAAATTGAATTAAAATGTCATGGAACAATGTACATGAAGGGAATGCTGAAATATGTTAAAATAAACGTCCACAGATTTACATTAAACTTACATGGGGTAAATTATTTAGGAGGTGGAAACATGCAGAGCTCAAGCACTCGAAAACGGATAAGTTTTACAGAGTTTCTTACTTTATTACGCCTTTTAACCAAAAAGGTATTTATGAATGGGAATCAAAGTGTGTTGAATCGGTTTTCAACTAGTGGTTTAAACCCGCCGAGGCCTGGTTCTTGATAATTTACCTCGACTTCGTCTTGGTAAAATTATCAAGAGCCAGGCCTCGTTGGGATTTAACCGCTAGTTGAAAACCTCTTCACCACACATTGATTCCCTTAATACTACATCATTGATGCAAATTACAAGCCACTTAGTGTTCCATAATAGTACCAGACACGCACAACACACTAAAAATGGAAAACATAATTCCCCATCAAAAAATGCTTTTAACCTCTCCCTTTTTATCTCTCACTCGTAAATCTTTTTTAGAATGAAAAATAGCAGACAAAACACAATTACTCCAAATACCTGAACCACTCATGTGTGTCCCCACACCACAGATGTCTGACTCCAGCACATATGGCACTGTTACTGAGTGTCAATAATAAAATATAAAGAGAGAGTCATTTGATTGTATGTAAAAAATATGATTAACCCAAGAACCTGCTTGCATCATCAGCCCAAGGGTGGTGAACCCCCTGAGCTTTAGTTTCAAGGACATTTTGAGTATTAATCTCTCTCTCATTAAATGAGATGGAAAAAGGTGTCAGGTGGTTTAATTCATCTCTTATCCCATTGTTTAAAGGTCAATGGGCCATCATTACACTGCGATTCCATAGGAACATAACCCGTTAAAGGAATACGTTGCCTTGGATCGGTTGAGTTGGTCTTTGAAAAGCGTTTGTAACCGTTTGTTATAAAATTCATATGGGTAGAAAGATGTTGTAAAAGTAGAATACAATGATTCACACAAACATGCCTCGAAATTACCAGGTTTTCCTTCTACCTCGTCGACTAACACGGTCGGCAATTTATCGGAGTCAAATTTTTGACTGGAGTCAAATTTTTGACTCCCATAAATGGCCGACCGTGTTAGTTCGCAAAATAAAGGAAAACCACGCAATTTCGAGGCAAATTTGTGTGGATCATTGTATTCTACTTTTCAAACATCTTCCCAACCAGATGCATTTTATAAAAAACAGTTACAAACGCTTTTTATAGACCAACTCGTAAAGGAACATTACAGAATTGGTTTTTGCTAACAAAACAGTTGCTTGCAGTGTTCACTTTATGGTATCCACCATATACATAAACTGACAAACCGGTAGAAGTTTGAGATCGATCGGCCGTCGTGGTCACGAGATAATAGTAAAAAACAGATAACACATTTTGCATGACATCGGTTCTAATTTTGTTTTTATATAAATTAGTTTTGTTTATTTCTCATCATACATGACATTTCAGACAGAAATATTTTAAGGGATGTTTTCTACTATCATCCTCATTATAGACTGTAAGTTTTGTGTAAATCTGTGATCTATGACAAGTTTCTTTTCGTACCAATTCTGTAATGTTCCTTTAATTGAGGGCAAAGCCATTGTGAGTCGATGCACTCTCTAGTCTCACGTTTCACTGCATAAAATTTTACAGGGTTAGGATTTAATTCTAGCATGAAGAAATGTTATTAGCATGGTACGTTAATATGTTTTTTTTTATGAGTTGGTAAGGCCGTGTCCGAAACGACGACTTCGGCTACAGCTACGTCTAGATCAGCGCGTCTACCAGCGTTGAAGAATAGGCAGACGCGCGCGATCTAGCCGTAGCTGTAGCCGAAGTCGCCGTTTCGGACACGGCCTTAGACTCGGACTGATTCATAATAGACGTTTATCATGCTGCCTACATCTTGGTCATGTTCCTTGTATCGAATAACAATAATGAATGCTAATAATCATTTTAGAAAATAGAAACCAAACTATATTGTTCTCCCAGCCTCGGTTTGGTAACATTGGTATAAATGGGAGAAATTCAAGATAGGTGCACCTTGGTAAAGGTCTATAACCCCTGGCACTCACAGCAATACGGAGACTGCCAACATAGGGCTAGATAGCTCAATTGGTAGAGCACCGGCATGTTAATCCGGAGATTGTTGGTTCAAATTCTGGTCTAGTCAGCTTTTCTTTGTTCAACCCCCCTCAAATCACACTTCTGTTCAGCTAAAGTACACACCCAATAAAGTACACATAAAGTACATGGTCAAAAGTGCAGCTTGTTTCCCTCACAAATACTTTCCACATGTGAAGGAAACTCGCCACACTTTCCATGATGAAGCGAAACACCTTGCATTGAAGGACTGCTGATGCTAAATCCTGCTGTTTGTGGAAGGTCATGTTACAACTTGCTAAACACAATTAGGTTCAACCATATCCTCAGTACTTAATTCTCTCTCGCTCTAACCATGGAAGTGGAAATAGCAGCCCCTAACCTCTAGTCACCACACAGCTCTTTGTCTGCTCAAACTACCCTGGAAATCAAACCTGTTTGTTTTCCTGCTTTTCATTGCTAAAAAAAAAAAAAAAAAAAAAGAACCTGTGAACTTTTACACCAAATGCTGGAAGACGGGGTAATGTATACCATAAGCGAACAGGAAATTGCTTGGGCTCAGCTGTGAATGACCCTGCCTGGCTACCAGTCTGGCCCCAGCAGGCGTGGGTCGAACTGATGGGTTCTACCCATGGGGGGTTGTGGCTCTCATCCCAGGCACACACCTGAGTGAGCATTTGGGCACCTGAAAGACCTTTGCTCCCCTGATATATTGTGGCAGACTTCATTATTGTTTCAACTGTACAATGCAGACAAGCACAATGCCCTAACCTGTATTATACAGTGTAGATTGATACTATTGATCCATTGCTAGTTTTCATTGGGCTACCTGAGTACTATTACCTTGGCGTGGCGGTGCTTAAGCCTGATAGGCATCCGTGTCCTTGAATACGGATCCACTACAGAGAGAGAGGGAGTCCAGCACAAAAGGCGTAACTATCTGGATTACCGGCTACCTTTGAGTGCATGAAGTTACCACTGGGAGAGAGATGTACTTTGCACTGTACACACCAACACAGGGAGATAGATTGCAACGCTGATAGCTGTTCATATATACGAGGCACCTATAGATTCCAATCTACGTTAAATGATAAGTTGCTCATTTAGCGGCCATTCAATTTTGTTATGGAGGAAGGAAAGGCCAGGAGATGTCCTTGACGTTGTAGTAAAGGGGGGTGTACATTTCATGCGGGACGACGTGTTGAGACAAGTAAAGAGCTTTGCACTCTGTGTAGTTGCCTGTATTTAACGCTAGCTTGCTGGACTATTACACACAGGTAGGTAGACGTGCATGTTGTGTGGTCTGCTGTTTGTTTTTAGAAAAACAAATACAGTTTACACCTATTGACTTGTCTGTACAATTGATGAGTAGTACAGTATCACTTTGTGTATGGTACTGTACGTTTTGTCGTTAACCAGTAATTCATGTATGCGTTTATAATACTTGTGAAGTCCAAATGCATTAGGCCCTAATGGGTTTTTCTTTGTACTTATCAGTTGTAGTAATTGAAGTGGGTCCTATTTGAGAGGTTGATTCTACCATCTGTGGGTTAACAGCATGGTGTCATGTGCTGATAGTTTGTTTCAATTCCACACTGTCCGGTTTTTATCGCAGTGTTTCTTGACCTTTCAAAAGCTTCCAGCCCTAGTTTATCGAGGGGGCCAGTCAACTCTTTTGACAAATAATATTACCCCTTTTCAGACCCGGAATTTTCTTTTTGATCATGTTGAAAGGGCACGGCCATTTTCAGTTTGCAAATGGCACTTCCTTCCATTGGGAAATTTTTAAAGTCAATGGGAAACTTTTGAAGGGCATCAAGGCAAACACCAGGGGCAACGGAGGCCCTGGCCTCTGTGACCTGCATGTAATTCCGGCCTGCTTGTTAGGACAACCCATCAACCCAGCAAGCTCTAAAGTTGTTCCTGGAAAATGAAGATAAACATAAAGTTGAAAATGTGAAGAGAAGATCGAGTATGAGCCATTTCCACACCGACGTTAGTAGTTGTGCACAGGACCATCCGGTCTGGGAATATCCTGTGCCGGAAATGCCGACCCCTTTCTCTGAAATGTAACACATCCTCAAAAATTGGAAAGTGAAACAAGAGGCTGGGGAGATCAGATTTAGTCTGGTTCCATGTTTTTTAAGTTAGTTATGTTCTGTCTTTGAAAGCTGCCCCAGTGTGATAAGAGGTTTTGTGGGCGACACCAGAGGTATTTTGTGGGTTTGTTGTCCCCATTGGTTGTTGTACACAGCACTAGCCTTGGATTAACACATGGCACCTTCTGTGACCGCCGTGGTGCCCTGTGCTTTTACTGTGGTGCCCTTTACAAATTTAAGTTTTCTTGACAGAGTTGCTCCTTACCGGAGGAAAATTTGCTGTGCCCCCTCAAAAGTTATATTCAAGGCCTGCATGCAGCTAGCAGGGCGCACTTTCATAAAACTTTTCAGCGGAAAAGCAAGTTTCTGGGTTGGGCACCAGTTGCAATAAATAATTTTGATGACTCTTTCTGGTAATTTCTAGTTACTGCTCAGCAAGAGTTGTCTGTGTTTAGTAATTTTTTGTACTTAACTAGCTTTGTGAAATTGGGCCCTTCTCATCTTGTAATAGCACTGTTGTGTCCACAGCGTAGTGAAATACAAATGCACTGTTTATTCATGGTTTAGACTTCACCACACCAGACAGAGAAAGATGGTGGCATTGCTCCTGGCACAGTACCATTCCTCATTTAGCGTTATCAAGCGTGCTGCAAAATGCCCTATAGTGATCCAGGAAAAAAAGAAAAAGAAAAAAAAAAGGAATATAAAGTGTTTGTCGTCCCTTCATATCACTCCTGGGACTCGGCTCTCTTGCACGCACAGAGAATCAATGCAGTTTCTATGGCAGGTGTTGGGGGCCCACAGCAATAATTGGCAAACACTGAGAGGATACCGCAAGTGTCTGGATTGAAGAAGAAGATTTTCTGAGCGAGACGGTGTGTCTAAGGCTAGCGATAATTTAGTTTGTACTCTCTGCAGCTGATGGTTGTGTTGGATGGGAGTTTAATATTGTCATTTCTAATCTCGGTGTGTGTAAAAAACAAAAAGGTTAAATGTCAAATGTTTTTGGCTGAAGAAAAAATTAGAACTCTCTGTTGTTGTTTTTTTTAGCTGTCGAGTAGAGTCAAAATAAAAGCAAGGTTTTAGAATTATTCATTGATTTTGATCAGTGCATTTTGATCGGTGCATTTGTTTGGTACAGTCATGCAGATTGTTGTTTTGTAATAATTTATATTTTAGGTACTCTTTTGGAGCACTTGAATTAAATTATTAAGATGTTTATTTTGATTTGTATTGAATGTCGGATAAAGTCTACAAGTAAATCATAAAAAGAAAATCTTCAAACCTGTTGGCAAAAACCTTTATAGATGGCCCACAAATTGATAGTCTTCGACGAAGAGAATGTCATTTTTCGTTATGAAATGACTTCTTTCATGATTGATGTTGGGGAGGAGATTTAATTTATTCCTATTCTTTGTTGTTGTTGACAAATTCAATGTACAATGAAATGTACTAGTTTGATCAACTTGGTGGTCACACTTAACTTTAAAACGAAACTTGATTGTCAGGGATTCTGTGCACTTTACACCTGGCTTATTTTGACTGGGGCAATCAAAATTAAGCAATAGTGGGGTCTTCAATTGCTATTTTACTCTGATTTGAGAGTAGTTCAGCAGGGGAAAAAGCTTTCGCTAGGGGATTGGCACTGGTATTAACTTGATCACCACCAAGCTTTCAGATTGAATAAACAAACCCATCAATTTGTGTTTCACAGCCCCAAATCATGTACTTTGGTCTTAAATGGCCTAAGAAGTGATGTCAGCAGCTTTTACTTTTCTCATGGGACCACTGGGTCAAGGCCAACATCCTCTCACAGACCCCCCCCCCCCTCCCACAGAAAGAGGAGAGGGAGGGAAAATTAAAGAGATGCACTATCCATCAATCAATTTCTGCTGTTCTTATATATATTATTTTTTTCCCTGTGCCAGAAAAGTGCATTCATGACTCACAAATAGTCCCTTCACTTCCAGCCCGATTTCTAAAACCATCCATCAATCAGAACCCATTTAGATTTGTTTTCCCAAGGACAACCAGTTTCAGGGTTTCTGGAGTGTTAAAAGAGAGATGAAATCTGAAAGGGGGGAGTGTGTCTGGCCACCTCACTTCTGGCTGATGAATTTATCCAGAGTAGCAAGTAGGCCCTAACCAGTTCAACCTGTGGGTCTATGATTTATCAGGATGTTGTTCCAGATTTTTAGGATTTTTTTCCTTGATCCTTATTTCATGTCTTTGTAAGGTTCGCTAATTGTCAAAGACCAGTCTTCTCACTTGGTGTATCTCAACATATTGACAAATTCCATAGAGCTGCTTTAAAAGCTGACAATGTTGCTAACCAGTTCTGCGTTAAGCACAAAACTAGCAGGAAACCAGTCGAAGACTGTGCATGTGACATGGTATTTTGACCGGTAACCTAAATCTGGTAAGCATAACTTGGTTGAACTAGCTACTTTTTTGTGCTTGGGCACTGCAATGAATTTGGGCTCTGACCAAAGTGCATTATACCATGACTGATTTGTCCAGGGTGTTTCGTTCTGGTACATTCACCTCTGTGTTTTTATCTATGGGACAGTTATATGCAAATCATGATCAATAGGGTCAAGATTAACATCTTGTAAAGGAAATAAGCTTATTTACCAGGTATCTGATGTGAAAACCAAGAATGGCTATTACCAGGAATGGCTAGTACCAAGGCTTAATTTCATAAAGCCTGTAGTAAACACAAATATGTGCTCAGCACAGAAAAACCTTGCTTAGCAAAAGCTGAAAATTAGCAAAAATTCCATATTAAAGTTAACATCGTTGCAACTGGTGCCACCCTCATCTTTGAGCTCAGCAAATAAATTGACTGAGCAATCTTTTAAGCTTCTCGGCTTCATGAATTTTGGCCTAGGAATGGCTACTACCCAGGACAGGCTAGTACTACGGAATGGCTAGTAGTGGGTACCAGGAATGGTACCTCTTCTTCAGTGCCTTTACAGACTCCCCACGGAGTGGTAGTTTACACCCCTCTCCTATCTCCACTAGACTCTGCACACATGCAGCCAAACCCTGCAGCATGTAGCAAGGCAAAGTTCAAGAGTGCATTGTGTCTTTTTTTTATACTGGGCTTTGTTTACTTAGCCAGCCTTTGGGTTTTTTACAGCTTGTGCTGTCTGGCTAGCTGGTAGTTATTGTTCTCCTCATCAACTCTTGCCCTTGTGGTGTCTGTGAACACCCCCCCCCCCCCCATTCAGCTGCCTTTCTACTACCAGTACCAAGCTCACCATAACATGTGCCTGATTTTGTCCTGGTTGGACTGAGGAGTGCATTGTGTATGAGCTCATGATAGCAGATGAAAGCAGGGACCGATTTCGTCTAGCCCTTTTGCTTATAGCAAAATATTTTGACAGAACAGATTTTGTGCACACTGAGTGCTTAATTATACTGAGTATCAAATGATTATTTTTTTTTGAGTAGCATCTGAAACATTTTGTGTGGCATTTTGCTCTGCTACGCAAGTGAAATCGTTCACTGGAAAGACAGCACATTTTTTTCCTGAGAGTTTTGTGCGTGTGTGTGTGTGCGGTTTTCTGGACTATACCTGCCCCCAGCTGCAGTCAGTGGATTCAATTTGTTGTGGAGAGGAGTAACAGTCATATCTGATTTTTCACTGTCGTTGTTTGGGAGTCGCTTCTTTTTGCACGGCACATCATCCAATAACCCGAAAAAGGTCAGTTGGGAAAGGACACCACATAATGTTTGTTAATGAGTCATTTATACATTGTTAATGTATTGTCTATCATTTGTAGACTTGTCAATGAATACTGTGGAAACATATGCAACATTGTCAGTTGAGTTTTGAAAGTTCCAAAAAGCTAAAAAAAAAAAAAACACATTAAAGGCACATCATAAGAGTAGCCTACATTGTTATAAATACCATTCTACAAATAGAGTTTATATCAGCATCTAAAGGGATCAAGATAAACAATTTTTAAAACTTCAGCTTTTTACATATTTGGGAACGGACACCACATTTGTTTGTTAATGAGTCATTGATATGACTTGTCATTGATTACTGAGGAAGGTATCCAACAGTAGCGGTTGAGTTTTTCAAGTTCATAAAGCTGAAAAACAAAGGAATACAATCCTACATAAGAGATACCACTCAACCCTTAACCCTTTAGTCCACAGATTGCCACCATTGTTCGGTATACAAATAGAACATTATATCGACACCTAAAGGGATAAAGATAAACAATTTTGAAAACGTAAGCTTTTTAAACATTTGATTTTTCTTCCATAACCGCAGTACTTAGAAGTGAAAAGTCCCCAAAATGCGTACTACTATCCAAAACTGCTGTGCTTACTAAGCTAATCTTTATCACCACTAATTTAGTTGTTTACCAAATGTATACAGACCCTCTTGGACCGCGTTTACACTAGATCCAGAAAGGTGGATTGAGTTTCTGCATTTTTTTACGACCGCGGATCACGATCCATTGTCGCGTTTACACCAGTGCTTAATCCGGCTCCGATCACACTTTTGAACAGGATGTTTATTGGCAGTGACGTCACCGCTCCTCGGAAAGAGCTCAAGGGTCACGATTTTAGCGCGCCATATTTTCTTCAAGGTACATGTACATCAACAAAGATAAATGACGGAGCGGGGTCTTGGTAGAGGCATATCAAGTGAATTTTGTTTGTCACTCCAGCTTAGGCTATAATCATTTACAGTATGTTTGTAATGTAATAATCGTCTGCAGTGGCTCATCAGCAATCAGTTCCCTCAGAAACGACCTTGTCCAGGCAGCACCAAAGTCCAGGATACTAATACTTGACTATCAAAGGCTGCTACTTTGTTATCACCATGCGCTGCTGTATGCCAAACATGAGATTATTAGTTGATATTAAAATAGCGCCAGATAAGCGGCATTAATGAGGGTGTGGCTAGCCCTATGTATTGGACATAATAATAGCCACTGGTCCTTTAATACTCAGCGTGTGTCCTTGGACCTGATGCACAGTTTTTGCTGTACTCTGAAAACGCACCAATGGTCTTCCACACATTGATGGTCACCTCACTGAGGGGTTGGGCAGCTAGAGGGAGTAACCCGTGCAGCTTGAGTAATGCTCAGTTTTGCGCTTGAGCTCATTATGGAAACTCTTTCAATCCATATGTCCATAGAGCATAGTGCATATTGTGTGCTAGCCATTTTACATTTAGTAAGTCGGGCCTGTATGCTTCGGTTTTGAAAGGGCAAGGGCACCAAGGCTTTTTCCTTCGGTAAAGGGCACCAAATTGTAAAAATTTACTGAGCATTTCAAGGGCACCAAGGCAATGACCAGGGGCATGGAGGCTATTGCAATTGTTGCCTCCGTGAAGTGTCAGGCCTGGGGTGGATTTCACAATGCTGCCGTTTATTTTGTTTGAAAATAGAGACACATACCATGGTTTTGTTGCAAACACTTTGGCTTTCACTATAAATCTATAATCTGTCAGAGAATTTCAGTAAGATGATATATGCTTTGGATGTTTTATGACTGTCTAATTAGGTACTCTCTATGCTCTGTTCGTTTTCTGTCATCGGGTAAATTATTAGCTGTACATGTAATTGTATTACAACATCAAACCTCAATTAGCACATCATAGGCTGTGTGCTGTTTGATGTCTCATATGATAATCGTTAATTGGAAAAAACTATTATAGCATTTTCCGTCAACTTCAGACAATTCATCATGAATATTGTAATTGAATATCAACACTGAACCTCAGCCAATGCAGGTTGCGCTCTATGGGTCTCTTGTGTGTAACAATTAATTTGAAAAAAAAATTGACAACATCTTTGATGCCACAAAAACCCTCGTTAATTTCAAAGCACGGCATATTTATCATGCATGTTGTCTTCCGATTGAATGCGCCCTCGCTACGGGAGGTGAACGAACCTTTGGAGCGCATCAGCGTTCCATCTCGGTTGTGCTTTGTGGGGAAACGGGGCCTGGTTCAGGGGCACTGACCTTGGCCATGTTCACATTAAGCATTCACTCGCATGATTTCCAAAACCCGCCCTGGAATGTCTGCACATTTGCTTCCCCTTCATCAATTTATGAAATGGGTCGCTACATAGTTGGCGGTCGTTGACCCACAATGCTGGTCGGGGATAGTGAGATATATCAACATAGAAAATTCAGGAATGACAGCGATGGAGAAAAGATGAACGTTCAGTCTGGAAATCAAAATGATTGTAAAGTTCAAATACCAGTCACAGCCCTCCAGAGAAACACAAAATGTCCATCTATGAAATACTATACAAAAAGAAAAAAACAAACACAGGGAAACCAGTAGTTTAATCTGGACTGAAATAATTGGGTTAGAGAAAATGAACTTTCAGTCTGGAAACTGAAATGATTGTAAAGTTCATATACCAGTCACAATCCTCCATAGAAGCACAAGAGGCTATCAGAAATACTGCACAAAACACACAAGGAAACTGGTAGTTTATTTATATGGTCTGTAATAATTGTGTGTTTTTTTTATAAGTGGGAGTATCATGTTATGTCTGGCATTGGAGGGAGCAGCCACACTACCAGCAACATTATTAGTCAACTGATATAAAATGTTATCTTCTTTGTTGAACAACAAAGGGTACAATGAAACTTCATTTAGAAAAATAAAGCAAACCAAATGATAGCGATTCAATGATAAAAATAAAAAAAAACCCAATAAACCTAGGTCAGTTTCCTTGACTCTCCTCTAACGACTCAAATTTTTTCGGGCTAATATATCAATACCTGGCCCTAGAGGGGAACCATAATTGAATCCAGAGTGCCAGTCTGAGCTGTTGAATGGGTTTGGTGTCTGGCCACAGATCCTATAGATGAACACCACCTAATAGACTTTTTATCATGCACGCTACCACCATCTTGGTCATGTTCCCTGTATCCAACAACAGTGATGGGTGCTAATATTCATAGTACAAAAAGGAACCAGACTATTTCTCCTTCCAGCCTCAGTCTGGTTACATTGATTTGAATGGGAGAAAATCAAGATGGTCGTACCATCATAAAGGTCTATACCCCCCCCCCCCCTCTCCAGTAAATAGAATTAGCTGTTGCAAACAACTTACCAAACCAAAAGGACTAATGGTATATATGCGAAAATAGTTAATACCCTGACGTGTAGCCTACATTTTTTATGACAAAAATACCACACACACACACGCACACACAGCTGTGTTAATGGTGTAAACCGAGGACTTCTCTTTGTTCTCTCATTGTTTGGACAAAGTTTATTTTTTCAGACGTCCCTGTTGGTTTTGTACACAAAATCTACCGAGGACTGTCCCCGGTGTGACTTTTTCCCGGATCCCTTTTGTTAAAAGTCCTTGGTTATCAATAGTAGAGATGCCCACACTCACACACACCCATCTGCCTTATACGGACTCAACCCAACCCCTTCCATATGGACATATTATTGTTTACCTCAACCCCATTACACACTTTTAATAGGGAAGGAAATCTTCGTTCTGATTGGAGATTCACGATTCACGATTGGAGATTCTCAAGGAGACCACTTAACACTTGCCCGCAATTAGAGACATTATTGGATAAAAATAGAATCAATGTTACTGCTTGTCTCTGTTGAGTTCATGTTTCTGAAAGCTTCTCAAGGCTGCCATGGTGTAGGTAGGAGGTATAGTGTTCGGCAAGGTCTCAGATCAAAGTGATTTTTGAGACGGCTACATTCATTTGGTTTTGCTTTTACTGCAGCAAGGGCGTGCTTGGATGTCTGGCTCAAGTGTTACAACTGTACAGGGTTTTAAAGGCCATTTTGTTTTGATGCCTGTATTTGCTTTTGTTGGTTTCGTAATGAATATACTGCGGTAGGGATGCTCAGGCCTGATACTTCACAGAGGCGATTGCCTCCATGCCCCCTGGTCATTCATTGCCTTGGTGCCTTGAAATGCTCCAGTAGAAATTAAAGGAACACTGGAAATTGGATCGGGCGAGTTGGTCTTTGAATACCGTTTGAAGCCGTTTGTTATGAAATGCATATGGTTAAATAGATAATTTAAAAGTAGAATATAATGTTCCACACAAACATGCCTCGAAATTGCACGATTTTTCTTTAACGTCGCGAAGAAACACCGTCGGCCATTTTGTGGAGTCAAAATTTTAACTCCATAAAATGGCCGACCGTGTTTGTTCGCGACATGAAAGGAAAACAGTGCAATTTCGAGTGATACTTGTGTGAATCATTATATTCTACTTTTAAAATATCTTTCTAACCATATGCATTTCATAACAAATGGTTTCAAACGCTTTTCCAAAGACCAACTCGCGCGATCCAAGGCATTGGTTCCTTTAACAATTTCCTCAAAATAGGGTGCCCTTTACCAAGGAGAAAAATGCCTTGGTGCCCGTGCCATTTCCAAAACGAAGCATGCAGGCCTGGATGCTTGGTTGTTGTTGCGTGCAGGTAAGATACTATGCGTACAGAAAATAATATTGTACAAATAATAGGTACTGTGATAACAAGGGTGTGACGATTCCGATAGTTTACTACACTTAATTTTGTTTCAGTTTCTGTTTCATTTTTTTTTGTGGTTTATAACTTAAAGTGTTTATGGTAACTACAAGTGGGGGAAATCCCTGTGTGTGAAATTGCTTTGAAAGCCTCCACTTGACAATGTTCAGCGTTCTCTCTAGAACAGTGGTCCGCTAGCCAAATGCTAGTTTTGAAACACTCAAAGACCAATCAAAATTCACTCCAAGTGGTCTGCGTAGCTAGTTCGGTGGTGAAAAGCTTTTCTATTTCATTTGAAATGTTTACCGTTAACAATCGAGATGGACTAGTGAATTGACGAGTTAACTTGTCCTGCTGGCCAGTGACTAAAAAATCTTAAGGACAAACCTTACGGTCCCTTTGCATATAACCCACTGAGCTATAAAAAAAGATAGCTCCATGTTATGCCATACATAGCTGTGACCACTAATGGGTCATTTAATGTGGACATGCACAATGTCCATAACACAGTTGTATGCTGTTTGTTTGTGAGGTTCTGTAGATTTGACCTCAGTGATGGTATTTGACCTCAGTGAGGGAATTTTACCTTAATGAGGGCACTGTTTGACCCTGTGACATCATGTCCAAGGTGTCTACATGTATTATCATAACGTGAAGGAATCCCCCCCCCCCCCCCAACACCTCAATTGCTCAATTCCTCTTTGTGTGCCGACCTAGCAGTCAATCCATTCCATGGTGTTTCTTTTTATGTGAAGTCATTTGACACAGGAAAGAAGGAAATAACACTTATACATTAAGGAAGATAATCAGGGGTTGCCTATTTAGGGCATGAGTCAGCCAAGGGTCATGTGTATGTGATGACTGAATGGCCCTGTATTTTGGTTTTTGTGGGGCGGATGCCTGCCTGATAGTAATACTGAGCGACATACATTAGTTACGGAGTGGCATAGTTTGTGTGTCAGTGATATTTAAAGGGAAGGTACATGTTTGGTAATTACTCATAAAAAATATTAACTTAAAAGCTGACTTGGTGACGAGCATTGGAGAGCTGTTAATAGTATAAAATATTGTGGGAAACGACTCCCTCTGAAGTAACATAGTTTTTGAGAAAGAGGTAACTTCTCACTAAAATAACAAAAGACATCTAGCTAGAAGTCTTTTATTCTTATCTGAAAGCACACAAATTCGTCAAAAAAGGGTGTTTTTTTTTTCCATCATTTTCTCGCAACTTTGATGACCAATTGAGCCCAAAATTTCACAGGCCAGTGATTTTATGTTTATGATGGGATACACCAAGTGAGAAGACTGGTCTTTGACAGTTACCAAATGTGTACCTTCCCTTTAAAGGCAGTACGGGAGCCTGGAGTCTATTCAATAAATAAAGTAATGTTGGTCGAGTTCCAAACTAAAGGCACAGTGAATCCATGATGCAACCTTAATTTAGTAATTTATTTATTGATATTTGTTTTTCTTTGTTAAATTGGTTAAGTGTAAATATTATGTTTGTGTGTCAGTGATATTTAAAGGCAGAACAGGAGTCTATTCAATAAACAAATTAACTGTTAAGTTTCAATCTGAAGGCACACCCATCGTAAAGTTCATTCATGCTGGTGCCAATAGATACATTGCACATGGCATCATTCACTGTCATAAATGCACGCGTGTGCACGCTGCGCACAACTCTCAGCCAATGATAGCCTTTCATTAGTGCACGTTATGTCAAAGATGGTGGTCAATGATGTCATGTGCAATCCGTTTATCTGCCGAAGAGATATTTCTGCCCGAAATACTGGGCATAATTGAGACAATTGCTTTGCTTGCAATTTGACTGCAACATCTCTGACAAATCATCAGAACAAAATTATTGCATTTAAAAATAAACTGTTTAAATTTTCATTTTGATTGATTGATTGATTGATTGATTTATTTCTTTTCTTGTTTCGGGATTCAAATCAATTGGATAAAATTTTCACATGTTGGTTGGATGGTGCCTTTGTTGAAAAAAAAAAAAAAATCATTTACGATGCGCAATCCCTTTAATGTTGACTCCTTTGTGGTGTGTTTTGTAATGGGTGGTAATTCAGTCCTAGTGCCCCTTTGTCCTGGTTAGTTTGGACAGGATGTTTGATAGAAAGTGGCATGGCCTTGCAGTTTATGGCAAACCCTAACATGACTTTGTTCAAGATGGGTCCAATTGTTCCAGTATTGATTCATGAAGTCTTCTGAAAACAAAAATAGGTACTGCCTTTAAAGTAAAGGTGACTGACATTAATTGTGTTTAGTGTTCTGAGGGAAATTCAAACAAAGGGGAAGTTGTGCCACTTTTCTTTTGAAAATGACGGTGCTGGCGACAACTGTTATCATGAAAGGTTGATACAGCATTTCTGTTTTGGGTATAAAGCGTCGGCGCAATCTTTGTTTTGTTGGAGATCCAATGTCATGCTAGGAATATTGTCTAGAAATGGGTGAAGGTCAGAGCCATTTGTTAATAGCACTGTCATAAAAAGTTGGCTTTGTCTGCAGAATTGTTGTTTAGGGTGGATGCAAAGCAGGGCATTTGGAGGCTATCTTTGAATCATGGATTCATGGTATGTGGACACTATTGGTAATTACTGAAAATGATTATTAGCATAAAGCCTTACTTGGTAACGAGTAATGGGGAGCTGTTGATGGTATAAAACATTGTGAGAAACGGCTCCCTCTGAAGTGACGTAGATTTCGAGAAAGAAGTAATTTTCCAAGAATTTGATTTTGAGACCTGTTACCATTCAGAATAGTAAATGTTTTTGTTTACATTTTTTTTTACCCACCAACTTTTTCTAAATAAATTTTCGACTATAATTCTGAATAGTAAATGTTTTTGTTAACATTTTTTTTTTTACCCTCCACCCCCACCTATTTTGTTTGTAACTATACAAATATTGAACGGCTTCAATTATTATAATTTGTAGGGCCTTAGAATTTAAAAATCAAGTACAATAATGCCACAAATGAACCAGATATTGTAGATCAAGAGGTCTCCAATGGCAGTTGTTTTTTAAAGCTTTTCTCGTGGAGTATTTTCTTTCTTAAGGAAAGACATATAAGCCTCCATGAAAAGGTGTCTCTGGAAGCAGTTTTTCAATTTTTGTTTACCCTGAGAGCAGACGCCTGATCATCTTGACTTCAACTAGAATCTTCAGTTACAAACTTCTAGATCAAAACTTCAATTTGTACATTTTTTCAGACGGATTAAAATTAAAATGTTATTATACACATCGGAAGATCCGGAGTGTTGACAAAGTACAAAGTCCACTCTGGTCCAGACTGATAACAACCAGACAATCCACTTCGCAGAATATTAAGTATGAGTTCCCTGTTAAAGGAACACGTTGCCTTTGGATCGGTCGAGTTGGTCTTTGAAAAGCGTTTGTAACCGTTTGTTATAAAATGCATATGGTTGGAAAGATGTTTAAAAAGTAGAATACAATGATCCACACATATTTGCCTCGAAATTGCGTGGTTTCCTTTTACTTTGCGAACTAACACGGTCGGCCATTTATGGGAGTAAAAAATTTGACTCCCATAAATGGTCGACCGTGTTTGTCGACAAGGTAAAAGGAAAACCACGCAATTTCGATAGATACTTGTGTGGATCAGTATATTCTACTTTTAAAATATCTTTCTAATCATATGCATTTTAAAACAAACGGTTATATACGCTTTTCATAGACCAACTCGACCGATCCAAGGCAACGTGTTCCTTTAATATGAAACAGTGTTATTATTGATGTCGGTCTTGAATTACAAGCCCCCTAATCAAGATGGGCCAGCGATAGTTATTATCTGTTTGCATCATCATATAAAGCCACCCGGCATAAACATGTGTATCGCCTTCGGAGAAACGCCGTCTGCGCCGTCGCCGCCGCCCGACGAACAACAACATGATACCCGAGCCATTTTGCCGGCGATTCCCCTGGGTTATCAATCGGCGCGGGTGTCCTATCAACTTGGGATGAAGGGATATTACCATTCAAAGAAATCATATCTCTGCTCATGTCCACGTCAAACTTCTCCTCTGAAAAAGGGAGGCCTTGTTGTTAGAATGGATTGTTTGTAAGACCACAACTTTGATGAAAAAAATACATAAAAAAAAAAAAACCCAAAACCAAAACCACCATAACCAAAGAATTATGCGGCATGAAATTGGACCCAGGTCTATGCATTTTTAAGTTGTGTGATGTGTTTTGTGTTTTTTTTTCACATATTTTAATCGACATCTTCATTTGTGTACACCATCCCCCTTCTATTATTGCTACATAACAATTTACACAACAATTTATTAACTGTGTCATCAGATTGAGCCTCATATCGTATTAAGTGACCATCAGTTGTACTTGTGGCTTGATTTATGATGAACAAAAAACTAATAATAAGCACACATCATTGTGTCTGTACTTAACAGCTAGTAATTGACAAGCATATTACAATTTAACTGTTCCGTGTACTATTTATTAATCATTAACCCGGGGGATAGTTTGTTGACCGAAATATGTCTGCTTTTTTCATTATTGGTTGGGGAGGATGTGAGGTTTGGTGTTTTTTCCCTCAGTGAGATGGACGTCTGTGGATGTATTGATGTCTTGCTAATTCTGCAAATGGACTTCCTGTTTGAACTTGTCTTAGTTTGTAATTTTTGCCCCAAATGGACGTTGCATGACAAGAGCCATTCTTCATTTGGCAAGTCTGCTTTTTGAGTGAACTTATAAAGATTTTATAAAGCCTGAAAGCATAAAAACCTGCTAAGCACAGACAAAGAAATTGGTTACCAGGAACAGTTCCATAAGGTTTACATTGTTGCAACTGGTGCCCCACTCACTTTGTTGCTTAGCAAAGAAATTTGCTAAGCAGTATTTTTTGCTTATAATCAGCATTATGAAAGTGGGTCATCAATGCTAGTCTTGTATCTCAAGTATTGAAAGTGTGATTCAAAAATATTGTATGTCCATCATTAATATTGTATGTCCATTATTACAATAATATATAAAATCCCACAAACAAACAAACAAACAAACAAACAAACAAACAAACAAACAGAGACAACCGAAACTAAGCTTAGGGCCAGGTTTAACTTAGGTGTTGGGGGGGGGGGGGGATGTCAACAATTTGACTGCTTCACATTTTATCTGATTTGCTGTCATTACCGTCTAGCTAAACACAACACATGACATGATATGACAACAGTTGAGTGGTCTTGAAGCAGGGCTTATCTGCACTGCAAGCCTCCATAGATCAAGCATTCCAAGCCTTCACTGTGGAGCTTACTACATGCACAAGATGTTTGCATATTTTCTCAGCGACTCCTGGGAGGGCGCTCCAGTTACAAGGGTGAATGAACTTAAAGCAAAGACGAAGCCAGAAGGACTGGGTTAGCTTTGTCAGGAGAAGGAGGGTCCTCCAATCATCTGGTTCATGGAAAAAGTTCATGCTGTAAATTTGTTACAAATAAAAATAATTGACATTGGTAGTGGGCCATGTCTGTCACAGAGACACTGAGAAAGATTAGAGTAGCATTTGACCAGTGAAACACTGTAAGGGAGAACGCCTCCTTGGGCTTTATTGAGGTGAACTGTAACAGAGTGAATGTACAAGTTGTGAATCGAGGCTTTGAAATAACCCACGACACTGACAGCAATTGCTGTGGTGCCCTCTGCAAGGTTCCAATACAAACTTACATTTTTCCCCAATAGAAGTTCCCCCCATACCAGAGGGAAAACTGCTGTGCCTCCTCAAGAGCTGAGTTCCAGGCCTCTGAATCTGTCACTTTAAAGTATTGATTTGGGGGTTGAACAAAGAAAGATTGACTAGAGTGGGACTCCAACCAACGACCTCCAGATTAACGTGCTGTTGCTCTACCAACTGAGCTAGCTATCTAGCCCCTATGTTGGCGGTCTCCCTAATTTGTCAATAGGGACTTTTCGTTTTCGACGACGGATGGTTCTGCGACGGTTGTTCAGCTAAACGTTGTCGTTTTCAGCAAAGCCGACGCATGCACAGATGACGCCAAATGTCATCTTTACCGTCGCAGAACCATCCGTCGTCGAAAACGAAAAGTCCCTATTGACAAATTAGGGAGACCGCCAACATAGGGGCTAGATAGCTAGCTCAGTTGGTAGAGCAACAGCACGTTAATCTGGAGGTATCTTTGTATCCCTAGTATCTTTGTTCAGCGGTTCAAGTCACAAGCCACAACCGTTAACGGCTGTGTGGCCAGGGATCACACCCAAATTAAGATTACAACCTGGGAAGCGGCAGCCATACTTTAAAGTATTGTATCTTTTTGTTAATCTTTTACAGGAAGATAACCCCAAGACCGCACAGTATCCCGCGTTTCTGAACTACGTCGAGGTCAAGACCGAGGTGGACCAATGGCTGCATGAGCAGCAGGTACAGCACATATTGATGCAAGCGCCGTACTCGTTAACTGGTTATCGAGTACAGGTTTACCGTCTAGGCTCAACGACGCAGTGGTTCTCGGCTGTCATTACTGGTCATGATCTCTACACAAGGGTAAGTGTTCGAAACCCTGTAACATAAAGCAAAGACAAATGTGACAGATGCCCCATGCACTTTTTGCTTAGCATAGAAATTCGCTAAGCAGTGTTTTTTTCCCGGCCGAGGTTGCCATGTGATTGCCCCCCCCCCATTAAAAAAAACACTACCCAAAACGAAAAGAAAACAAAATTAGAAAAACCCCAAATCATAGCCCCAAATTAAACTAACAAACCTAGTAAAGACTTGAAGAATTCAATGAACATAAACTGATAGTAATAATAAATTTTAGATTTTTTTTGCAAGCAATAGTAATATAAATCTCTCTCAAATTTGTTGTTGTTTAAAGTAAAATTAACCATCAGAAGCTTTAAACAATTTGGTGGACAGGAAAATATCGAAAGTGTTATAGGCCTATGAGTCCTAAAGTAATTTGCAGATTGGAGACTTAGAAATGCTTGTTAAATTTTGACCGAGTTATATCCCCCTCCCCTTGAAGTATATGTAGTCTAATAGATGGCTTGGCACCATTATCATGATTTCTCAATCTAAATTTATCGTTGTGACTAAGCACATACTGGGGCTAGACCACGTCGTCCCTGCATGGCTTGGTAATTTCCTGGAAACGCTTTATAAATTATTTAGGACTGGCTCTAGAAGTTGGCAAGATGAAGTCCTTTGGCACTCGATGAACCGTAGTAGTCATTAAGACATTAATGTAAACATGGGATGGCAGGTTGTCTCAGCGGGAGTGCTGAGAGTACACGTGCCCCGTGTTAGACGTTATGTTGGTGCGTCTACGCCAGGGAATAGAAAACCACCATCATTCCTTGAAATTAATTGCCCTAAGGGCAAGCGGTTAAATGCATGCATTTCTCTTTCGTTGGGGTTCAACGTCTTTCCCCCTTTCTCTCTCTCTAGTCTCTCTCAAAAAGTAAATAAGAGTAAAATAATTTAGAAAAATATTTATTTTGTGCCGCCTTGTCAGAATAACCAGGGGCCAATTTCATAAAGCTGGTTAAGCAGAAAATATTCCTTAGCAATTTTATGCTTAGCAGAAAAGAGCAGGATACCAGTAACAAATTGTACATGTGGCATGGTATTCTGGCTAGTAACCCCTGTTCTGGATAGCGTTATGATGTGTTCCTTCTAGGAGATTGGGCCCAGGCAAATCATCCTCCACTTGTGTCTGCGAAATAAGACAAAGAAGTACTCTGCAATCTCTGGTTTATCCATCACTTTCTCTCCTCTTGTATTCCTTTTTTGTTGGTTTTATCCTTTCCTTCCCCCCCCCCAGTCTTCTCCACATCCCCCTAACCTTTAAGGAGAAGTGGAGAGTTTCCTCAAAGACCTCTCCCAAGTGGCTGCATAGGCCCAAACAAAACATTCCTCGTTATCAAGCCGTGTTATTATTCAGGCGCGGATCAGTGGCGAGAAACAGGCTGAATAATGCACCCCACGGCCCGACCGCTTACTCTGTAGATATGTAGGACGAGAATACAGTATTTTATTCTTGGGGGGGGGGGGGGGTTTGGGAGGGGGGAGTATAGAGAATGAAAAGAAGCTGGGTAGGGAGAAAGGATGAAGGGAAAATATATATATTTCTTTATAATAGAAAGTAGACTAGATTGATATCGGGCTGATCGCAACTCTGATAAGAGTCTTTGAACCTTTAGGGATGAGATTTGTGTAGTATGCCTCAGAAATATCAAAGTTCAGCGTTTGCGCCGATCACGGGCATTGATAGGCGAGGGGTAGTGTGTATCAAAGTACAAACTCGGTAATAGCTTTACACCGAGTTTGAAATACAGTTAGCCTGCTTTTAGGATTGTCAAAAGCGGCTTTGTCGGGAGAGGAAAACAAAATGCATTCAGGCGTCAGTCCCCTGCGACCTTGCGAGAGTACAGTATATTTTCTTTCTTCTTCCCTTGGATGGAAATATATTTTTTTGATTGGATTAAAGGAGTGTTGAATGTGATTCATAGCACAATTCCTTTTTACGGTCTGTAAAGCAAAAAAACCTTTACATTCTTTAATTGAACGGCGTTCCCGTTTTTGGAGGGGGAAATGATAAAAGGATTTATACAATTTTTTTAAAGTACAATTTGCTTAGAGGTTGTGTCGAATAAATCATCAAGTGTTGTGTTTAGTGGGCTGAACATGTTTCCCCCTCGTTTTTCTATTGTGTGCGGATATTCGCTAGAAGCAATCTTTTGAGTGAAATCCAATCAATTTGATTGAAATTGATAAGTACAGGTATTGAATGGCCCAAACTTGCATTGTGTCGCAGGGTGAATCCATTCAAGTAATTTGCTGCGCGAAAGAACGCAACATTTGATAATAAATGAATAATAATAATTTAAAAAAAGATGTATTTTACAATACTCCCCCCCCCCCCCCTTTCAGTGAAGTGGCAAGCCATTATAAATTGAAAGTATTCAACTGGCTGTGGTGTAGAACCCATAAGGTGTTTATTGCCTGTCAACTACAATCAGCCGAGCCTCCTCTCACGGGATTAAAAAACGCTGGTATTGTATACCTGCAATAGACATAACAATGCCAGTTGTTTGTTCCCTCCACCATCAACTGCTTGTCCCAAAGATTAATATTTAATAGGGTTGGCCAATACCAGTACTTGTTACCAAGGACAGACAGCCTGACCTTGCTGTTCTGACTAGAGCAGAGCTAGTTTAGATAAGACCAAAGGGTTAGGTTTTTTTTGGGTGTTAGGAAGGGGGGGGGTAGCGTGAGTACAAGTATTGCAGCTGCTGGTAGACTGTCACTGTGTGTGTGATTGGGTTGGATAGGTACAAGTAGTGCATTATCAGACTGCATTTGGGGTTGAACATCACGTAGACCGACTAAACAGGTTCATGAATCTTTCTGAACAGTACCCTGTTGGCGGAGACTAATCATGCATTCATTGGAAGAAAACAAATCATACCAATATATTACAAATATCGGATACCAGTACAGTGGTTTTTTTATGTTTATTGTTGATTTTGTAGTGTTTTTTTTGTACACCTCTTAAGCTTGCTCACTTTGTTGTTATTACTGCGATATTTGTGTGTTTATTAGGGTCGTTCACATTTTAAATTACACTACCAGCAATTTATAACAGTTTCACCAAAACCTGTACACAGATATTACAATGATTTTTCTTACGTATGTAGATTCTAGTGGTTTTCTAGAATTGTTTGTTGTGGTAAAAACATTCATTATATTTTTACTGATATGGGGGGGGGGGGAGCTTGGTTTCTGTTACATGTACATATGTAGTTAACGTGTGTAATCCATACATGATCTATTCAATAGAGTATTGCAAGCTATATGACCCCCCCCCCCCCCCCCCCCTCGACCATCCCATTCCTTACTAAGAATAATCTGCGATCATTCCCTTGGCCTCTCGATGGTCCCGCTGAACGCACACACAATCTGCAGATGGATTACCCACCAAGCAGAAAAGGACAGGCCGTGCCTTGTCACTCATCATGACACTTATTATTTGATATGAAGGCACTTTGTGGCCTCCAACTTGATCTGTTGTGGAGGAGGCTATTACACCACTCCACTGGCTAGAACGCTGGCTGGCAGGCAGGGAGGGAGGATGTTAAGGGGGCTTCAGGGATGGGTCTCTCTGAAGCTCTGTCCAGGGTGCATGGACTGCGGGGCTCCTGCCTGGTCAAACTGCTCGCTCTCCTCCTCACACACCACACTCCACTGGCTGGGGAGAGCGCTGGCTGGCTGGGAGGGTCTTAAGGGGGCCGCAGGGATGGGTCTCTCTGAAGCTCTGTCCAGGGTGCACGGACTGCGGGGCTCCTGCCTGGTCAAACCGCTCACTCTCCTCCTCACACACCACACTCCACTGGCTAGGGAGAGCGCTGGCTGGCTGGGAGGGTCTTAAGGGGGCCGCAGGGATGGGTCTCTCTGAAGCTCTGTCCAGGGTGCATGGACTGCGGGGCTCCTGCCTGGTCAAACTGCTCGCTCTCCTCCTCACACACCACACTCCACTGGCTAGGGAGAGTGCTGGCTGGCTGGGAGGGTCTTAAGGGGGCCGCAGGGATGGGTCTCTCTGAAGCTCTGTCCAGGGTGCACGGACTGCGGGGCTCCTGCCTGGTCAAACTGCTCGCTCTCCTCCTCACCAAGAATTTAAAGTAGCGGGGACATCTTGCCGAGAGGAGAATCCCCGGAATGTCTCAGTCACTCTGTCCGCCTGCCTGTATTTGGTTTACGGAATGCCGACCCCATGTGCTATCGGGTACTGGGATCGGTTCACACGAACACACAAACTTAATTTTCTTTACGTGTACTAACTGAGGAAAGAACTAATGTGGGTTTAAATAACCATGCCATGGAATTTATCACCTGAAGCTGTTGGCAGGGTTTAAGTGTGGTAATGATATCCTGAGTTTTTAAAGGGTAATGAAAATAAATTTAAAGGCAGTGGACACTATTGGTAATTACTCAAAATAATTATTAGCATAAAACATTACTTGGTAACAAGTAATGGGGAGAGGTTGATAGTATAAAACATCGTGTGAAACGGCTCCCTCTGAAGTGACGTAGTTTTCAATTGAAACAGTAATTTTCCACGAATCTGATTTCAAAACCTCAGAATTAGATTTTGAGGTCTCGAAATCAAGCATCTAAAAGCACACTACTTTGTGTGACAATGGTGTTTTTTCTTTCATTATTATCTCGCAACTTCGACTACAAATTGAGTTCAAATTTTCACAGGTTTGTTTATTTTATGCATATGTTGAGATACACCAAGTGAGAAGACTGGTCTTCAATGATAACAAATAGTGTCGAGTGTCTTTAAAGCAGACACATTATTCATGCTGGCACTCTCATCAAGGTTGTAAAAAGACTAGTACATGTACATGTAGTACGCAAAGCTAGCAGCAATGTTACGGAATTGGGTTAATCAGAGGTTAATCTATTTACTGTCTACCTTATGGTTTTGTTATTTTATTTCTTTCTCTATTCAGGAGTTGATTGTAATGGATGATACAGTGCTGGAGAGTCACACAGAGAATCCAGCTCTGGTACAGATGGTCTTTCTCGATGATGGTAAGTTATTATTTACATGTTTCGTCCTTCGGATGGGAGGTAAAGCCGTTGGTCCTGTGTATTGTTTAACACACGTAAAAGAACCCAGTGCACTTAAATAGAAGGGGTTCGCCCCTGTGTTCCTGGTTTGATTGGTAGCATATTGCGCCACTGCACCTTGTATAGGAGTATATCTCATAATTCAAATGTAGTCCCACATACCTTGCAGGAAAATACTGTATGTTTAAGGGCCTCGAGCGTCACTGAGTGATGGATATGCACACTATATAAGAAGCCACTGTTGTTGTTATTATTATTATGTTGATACAAAGGACTCTCAAGATCTTCTTGACCGGTGATTTCAGAAATTCAGGGTTCTTCCTGAGGAAAACAGTCAACCCAATCTTTTTTTCAAATCTGTCGTTTAAAAAAGAAATGTTATACAGTAAAGGTTGACAAAAGGAAAAGGATTGTTTTTGTTTTACTTGTCCAACCACCTAAAACAGATTACTTTTGGTATACCCGTCATCATTTGGTTTCCCTAAAAAATGTGGCATTATTGTTTAGCAAATACAAAGGAAGGTAAATTAATTTCAAGTCACACCTTTAAACAGTAACCCAGTAGAAGCCAGATCCTGACTGAGTTTTATTCGGTTCCAGACTGATTTTCCAAGATGTCCCCTCGGTGGTGTGATTGTTTATCAGCAATTTTATAACATCTTTTAAAAACAAGAAGAAGGAAGGTACATGGGCCTGGTAAATGGATTTCAAGTCTCACCTTTAAACATTTACCAATGGGAAAAGGGATCGTGAACTAGTCTAATTTGATATTGCAGTTCCAGACTGATTTTACAAGAGGTCCCCTTGGTGGTGTGATTGTTTATCAGCAATTCTATAACATCTTTTAAAAAAAGAAGTAATAAACCTCCCAGTCAGGTCATATATCACTGGCGGAGAACAAAGGAATCTGTCATTGTCTCATTGTAAAGCTACACCGTGGGGAGAATCTAAGGTTTCCTGCTGGACTGTGTGAGCTATGTAAATAGAGGGCGTGGTTTGGGTTTGACCCTAGGACCCCTGACCCCTGACCCTCACACACACTGGCACACACAGACACTGTGCATTGTAGATGTAGTAGCGGGTCTGCAAAATTGTGACTTGGAACTGGTATAAAGTGCTTTTTCTGCACAGTATGGGTATAGACCTTTTCGCAAATACCGGGGCGCGCGCGTAAAGCTTGGAATTAGGTGCATTGTGGTCTTGCTGGTATCCAAATTTGATCCATATATATCCCACAATGCACCTCATTCAACAGTCTGTGCTTGCGCATTGGTATTTGCGATAAGGTCTATGGGTTAGTAATTTTTAATGGTTTATTGAAACCATCGTAGACAAAGGCTGAATTGAAGTCAAATGACAATGAGTTAAAATTGACAAACTACAATTTGGATACATAGCAGGTTTGGAGAATTGTGATTAACTCGCATTAAATGGGATTTTTCTGCACAGTATGGACTAGTAGTTTAAATGGTTTATTAAAGAACAAAAGACCATTGTAGACAAAGGCTGAAAAGTAGTTAAACTACAATGAGTTAAAATTGACAAAATACAATTGTAGATACATAGCAGGTTTGGAGACTTGTGACTTACTTTACTAGCATTAAAATGGTTTCTTTTATTCAGTATGATAAGTATGGGTTAGTAGTTAAAATGTAAATGGTTTATTGAAAGAAGAAAAAAGGACCATTGTAGCCAAAGGATGAATTGCAGTCAAATTACAATGAGTTAAAATTGACAACTTATAAAGAGTTAAAGATACGAGAAAACAATAATAATAAAAAAAAAATAAAAAATACAGACATATATAATCCATTTATTGCAAAAAAGAGCAAAGGATTAGGCCTAAGGGAAGGTATGAATAAATGTCTGAATATATTCATTTTCAAAAAACTGAATTTGATTTTCAGGTGTTTATTTTACCACCCACTCATAATTTAAAAACACACACAAATACACACAATTAAAAAAACAAGATTTTTAAACATTGACTGTTCTGAATGGCACTCTAAGATCAAACTGTGGTGTTTGACTTTGTGTTTGTGCCAGTGGAAATAATCCACCCATTGTTGTGTATTAGAAAGAAAAAAATACACTTATTCAATTGTTATTAGGTTTTCCAGCTTGAAAAGAGCACAATGGGTTCATCCTGGCCTTGAAGTATTTATGGTTTTATTGTTTGCGATGTTAACCACTTATATTTATGTACGTGCATACCTACCATGTAAAGTAGAATGACATTGAACGATAAAAAAAAAAAACACACACAAAAACAAAGGTTAATATAAGAGAAATACTTGTAGATAACTGTACAAAAAGAGAGCAAACTTAATTGACTGAATTAATCGTAGACAAAGTGATTAGTTTTTTTTGCTACTAGCACAAATCTTAACATTAACACAATATGAATTCTCGTTAGCGATAATTACGGATTTATTTTAAACACATGTCATGACACGGCGAAACGCGCGGAAACAAGAGTGGGTTTTCCCATTATTTTCTCCCGACTCCGATGACCGATTGAGCCTAAATTTTCACAGGTTTGTTATTTTATATATAAGTTGTGGTACAACGAAGTGAGGGACTTGGACAATACTGTTTACCGAAAGTGTATAATGGCTTTAATTAAATAATACAAATTAAAATGCTGAGACATATCTTATTTTTATATCGGCAACCTCCTTCCTGATAAATAACACCAAAAAGGGGGTTCAAATTTGTATTTGAAAGAAAATACCTTATGTGGGAATACTGGTCTTTGACAATATTACCAAGCGTGTCCTGCAGGCGATTTCACAAAACGCTATGATTAATCCTATGTCGAGTTAGGACGAGTAACTCGTCTTAACTTATCATGGGTTCAATACTTCCTACATATTTGGATTTAGAAATTAACTAGTCTTCAGTCCTAAGATTAATCCTAAGTTAGGAAGAGTTTAGTGATATTGACGCGGATGCCTTTAGATTGGTTTACACAGTGTGACTCAGCCATTAGTTTTGCTGGTAGTGGGACGTTTGTGTTTTTTAGCTTGTGTTTGTTTATGAGCGTGGGTTTTGGGTTTAGGTCAATCAACACTTGAGATTTGCAACAGTTCATCATCTCATGGTATGTAGCGAGGGGTCAAGAATCTTCTGAATGAACTCTGATTAAGATGTCAGTAGCAGCCATGCAATTAAATGTTATTGACCCCTTGGAAACAGTTCCCCCTGTAATGGATGCTGTGTTTGCCTTAAAGGCACTGGACACTATTGGTAGTTACTCAAAATAACTGTTAGCATAAAAACTTACCTGGTAACGAGCAATGGAAAGATGTTGATTGTATAAAATATTGTTAGAAATGGCTCCCTCTGAAGTAACGTAAATTTTGGGAAAGAAGTAATTTCTCAGTAAAATTTTAAACAAACATAGGCCTGAAGCCCTTTTTATGCATTCAACGAAAGCACACAAATTTGCTCAACAAGGGTGTTTTTATGCCCCAAAATTTAAAATCTGAGAAGCGTTATTGCAATTAAAGCTTCTCAGATAGTGTATTCCTATTTGGGATATACTTCAACAATCACAAATCCTAGACCAAGTTTGATCGTTTACATTTATATAGGATTAAAACAATCGAATGGTTCTAAAAAAACCAATGAAACACTTTGTTTTTAATCACAAGAAACCTGTCTTAGTACCTGGGTACAAATGATATAAACAATGGGCAATGTACGTCATGGCACCAGACTATTTTTTTCCTCAGCTTGCAGAGGCTTCTTGCTTTCAAGGTACAGATCATTTACGGGTAAATGAAACTAAAAAGTGGCTTATGTGTGCCTTATTCTCCTCTGTTGTGGATTCGTCTCTGTTTGATTTGCATAGAGCTTATAAGCAATTAAGTGATTAATTAATGTGCTGTTGATTTTTTGTATTCAAGTTTCTAATATATTTCTCTTTTCGTTTCTCGTGCAGTGGTGAGTTCGTTACTGAAGGGAGAGAATGTTGGCATTACCCCACGGCGCAGAGTCAATGCAGCAAATACAGCACAAACAGCTAACACGGTAAGCCATTCTCTATAGTTTTCATAAACATCTCCATAATTTCATCTGCTTACTTCTAAACATTTATTTCTCTGCTTGTTTCTCATTACTTATTTCTCCCAAAATAATATATTATTAAAAAAAATTGTTTTACTATAAAAAAAAAAGGGGGGGGGGAAGATTCTTCCTACTTCAGTCTGTTTTTCGTTGATTTTATCTAGAATGAATTTTGTTTATTTATTAAATGCTCATAGCCTGAAACGTCTTCAAAAGCATAAGGGGGTAGGTACCATGAGGAGGTCAGCCCATGAACTAAATAAATTGCCCTACTTTTTTTCAAATGGCCTAATGTAGTGCCTGATAAGATATATTGGCGTATGTATGACAAGATGATGTTTTTACACTGGAATGTTCATCTTGAAAACTCCCCTGTTCTAAATGACTTGAATTATAGGGAGGCTGGAAGAATTCTTACTTAAAAAAAAAAAAAGGGAGCATTGCTAATCTTTAAGATGTATGGCAAAACCATCCGCAATACATCACAAGAATCTGCACAATCTTAACAACTATTTTTCAGGTTAAATACCGATAACCCTTCTGAGGGGGTTTTCATTTCTTGTAGTTGTACGCTGAAAGTCACTGACCCCTTGATGAAACTGTGCCACTTAAAAAGCATTAATGATGGGTTCAGGTTTTCTCTTTCCTCTGGCACGGTGCCAAAATATTATCCACCCTTGATGGGGAAAAAATGAATAGCATGTCCAGACGCTTTTGATTCAGTCTGTTGGGGGGGGGGGGGGGGGAGTAAGTAGGGCGCTGGTAGAATGCATGGTTTGGTTGGCTGAGTGTGGAATGTAGCTAGTGGGGGTTAGTAATATTGAAGGGGGGATAGGCCAGAGATATTGGCTTGACTTGATTGTAATGCCTTTGCAGTCTCTTGGCCATTAATGGGATTCCATCATGGCTCATCAGTTGCATGTGGGTAAATGCCAAGGTACTGTCCTTGGCTTAAAACGCAGGGATGTGATAATCAAAGGAGGGACGGTCCGTAGTTGTTTTAGTTGTCCTTGTCACATGATGAACAGCTTGAGGTGTGTGTGAGTTTTTGTATACATGGTCAAACCTGCGACTGATAACAGAAAAGGACAATGTGGTCCCTGGTTGGGTAAAGGTCCCCAGTTGAGTAAAAGTCCCCAGTTGGGTAAAGGTCCCCAGTTGGAAAGTGTTAACAAAACCAATGGGAGCTCTTGTCAAAAAGTACAAACAATAGGAGGTCCCTGATTGCTGATGTTTACTTGAGTTTTAAAGCTACATACGAAGTGTGGACCTGAGAACATAAATGTAGGGACTTGAAACACTATGTGGACTTACTCATGTCCATGCAGTGTTTTTACACTGAATTGGAACTCACTTAAAAATATGCAGAACAAAGAAATGTCTACAAAGTGACTGCAATACAGAGCTGTATGTGTGTGGCATGTACGTTTGAGAGAGAGAGAGAGAGAGAGAGAGAGAGAGAGAGTAGGCCTATGCTTCGGTTTTTGAAAAGGGCAAGGGCACCAAGGCATTTTCTCCTTGGTAAAGGGCACCCTATGAGGAAATTGTAAATTTCCACTGGAGTGGAGCGGTTCAAGGGCACCAAGGCAATGACCACAGGGCATGGAGCGTGCCTCGTATGGTTACCACATAGAAAAGGGGTCCAGCTTGTAGGGACTGCATCTGCTTTTAAATTAAAGGCACTGGACACTATTGGTAATTACTCAAAATAATTGTTAGTATAAAACCTTACTTGGTAACGAGTAATGGAGAGCTGTTGATAGTATAAAACATTCTGAGAAACGGCTCCCTTTGAAGTAACGTAGTTTTTCGAGAAAGAAGTAATTTTCCACGAATTTGATTTGAGACCTCAGTTTTAGAATTTGAGGTCTCGAAATCCACCGAGCATCTGAAAGCACACAACTTTGTGTGACAAGGGTGTTTTTTCTTTCGTTCTCGCAACTTCGACTACCAATTGAGCACAATATTTCTCAGGTTTGTTATTTTATGCATCGATGTTGAGATACACCAAGTGAGATGACTGGTCTTTGACAATTACCAGTAGTGTCCAGAGAAGCCAGTATGTCTGTCTTGTTTTGAAAAGCGTATTCCCAGAAGTGGTTGTTGACCCAGTTAGTCTGTGAACATGTTTGTGGCTGGGGGATAATGTCATAGGGTACTCCTGCTATAATGTCATAGGGTACTTTAAAGTGTACAAGTACTTGATATTTTTATATTTGGTTAAATTTATAATGGACAAATGACAGGATTGCTCGTAATAAAAAATATAACTAAAAGGAATTATTAGTTAAAGGCAGTGGACACTATTGGTAATTACTCAAAATAATTTTTAGCATAAAACATTACTTGGTAACGAGTAATGGGGGAGAGGTTGATAGTATAACACATTGTGAGAAACGTCTCCCTCTGAAGTAATATAGTTTTCGAGAAAGAAGTAATTTTCCACGGATTTGATTGCGAGACCTCAGATTTAGAACTTGAGGTCTCCAAATCAAGCATCTGAAAGCACACAACTTCGTGTGACAAGGGTGTTGTGTTGAAAGAAATCATTAAACAATTAAAATGTTTGCATTTATTTTACTTTTTGAACAAAAAGTGATGATGTTTTTGACCGAAAAGGTATTTATAAATGGGAACCAAAGTGTGTTGAATCGGTTTTCAACTAGTGGTTTAAATCCGCCGAGGCCTGGTTCTTGATAATTTGACTCGACTTCGTCTTGGTAAAATTATCAAGAACCAGGCCTCGTTGGGATTAAACCACTAGTTGAAAACCTCTTCGCCACACATTGATTCCCTTATTAAAACAATGACTTAATTTTTGTTCTCCCATTTTGTCGCTCTTCTAGGGTACCTTTTCCAGAACCACACCCCGGAGCCACAGCCCCAGTCAAGCTTCTAGTCAGCTACCCCTACCAAGCAAGAAGAAAACACCCCGTTCCAAACTGGCCGACGTCCCCGAAGTGAACAAAGACAAGGACAAGGAAGAGAAGGAGAAGGATAAAGGTAAGGCATTCTGGAATCGTTTTATAAATTGACCTCTGACAGGCGGACAGGTCACAGGCCTGACCTCAGCTTAGTCCACTGGCCAAATGCCAGTTGAAAGATTCGTACTATAAACATAATAGCATGGTTTTAGCATGGTTGTAAAATGTAGCAATGTTTGACAAGATTTTGCAAGAGAACTTGGACAGTAAAAAAACAATTGTTGTCCTTCCACCTGAGGTACATTTTATAGCATTTTCAACCACACTACCATTTAGCAATGGACCCTTGTTAAATTGCTCTCGTGTGAAAGGGGCTAAAGTCACCAAGTTCGGAGTAAGTACCCTGGAGTGATGATGAGCAGAGGGAGGATGAATCAACTCGTCATCAAGTCAAGGGGGTCATTTGAGTCATGAGAGCACCCTAGCGTGAACCAAAGAGGGGGCCCCCCTCAACGAGCTTATCATATGGAGTCAGCCATCAACGCACAATTAAGCTGTCCCACAAATGGCCAGATGATTATTTTTAACTCGGGAAGAGAGAGAGACTGTCCGTTTCAATCAGCAATTGATAGTCACCCCCCCCCCCTCCTCGCTTGTCAGAACATCAAGAAAGAATATAGGGGGGAAAAAGGTGGGAAAGAAAAAGAGAGAAGAAAAAAGAAAGAGACCGTGACATGGTTTGATAGTCAACTGATTGCAATTGATAGTCACCCCCTCCTTTATTGTCAGAACATCAAGAAAGAAAACACGGGGAAAAAGTAAAGGAAAGAAAGAGAGACCCTGACATGGTTTGTCAGTTGGAAATCAAAGTTTCCAATTGGTTGAGCAAGAGGTGACGGCCTTTTTGTGAACGGAGCGTGCCATCACCCACTAATTATTTCTCTCTCTCTTCTTGCCTGTTCCTGTTCCTTGCCCCGTCATCATGTCATCCATGCACCAGTGATAATCCGCCTCAAGCTTGAATCCCGCCCTGTAATTTATGTAATAACAGTGAGGTGATCTATTTCGGATGGAGTTGGTTATTGTGCCAGGTCGTTCTCCTTCAGAGAGGTCCCCGTGTTGTTCTGTCATTGACCTGTTTTCTAAACTCACTTGAGAGAGTTAAGTAGATTAGGCCGCAATTGAAGTTTTTATTTTGAGCTGAGTTTGCATTTTGTTGGTGGCACCCGATCGGCATGGACAGGCTTGTTACAAGCTTGCTAATTTTAAGAGAGAGCAAATTTTTGCATTTTTTTTTTCTTCTCTAGAAATTGACGTGTCGTGATGATTTGGTCACTTCAACTTTTTCCCCCTGGAGTTTTGTGTTCAAGCTATGAAGGCTTGTTTGGGTTGATGTTTTTTTTAATATAATGTGTACCAATCATTCTTGGCATATTTTTCATCTGATAAAAAAAAGCAATGATTACATGTACACGTGAAAACGGGTCTTTTTAATCAGTTTGATTATCTACTTCGATTACTCTCCCAACGATACATTTGTGAGATCATTTTTATTTTATGAGGATTTTAACTTGAATGATGTTTCCTCCGAATGCGGGTCTCCCGTTTCATGATTAATATTTTCAGGGGGGGGGGGGGGGGGGGGGGGATGCATTTCGCAAGGAAACAGTTGCTGAGTTGCCGGAGAAATGTGCTATTGACCTGAGATCATAAACACCCATCTAAATAAATTGCTCGGTGTAACATCCTTTCAAAAATGAAAATCTCTGTAAATCTCTATAAGCCGTCGGTACACGCACACACACAAAGCACTTATCCCTGGTAGAATCCCTTCCCTGGTAACCATTTTTTAGTTTTTATTAAACTATAAAACGAAGCCAGTAAAAATATGATAGTAACCAGTGACAGCCCAGAGATACACGTAGCAGCTGCTTAAAGTCGCCTGCCCTCATAAGTGCACAAATATGCGCTGAGCAAGGATACCAAAATCCAGGGCTGAATATGGATTCAGTTAGGCAGAAGGCATACCGCTAACTTTTTTTGTGTCAGTACCTGCCCTTTTAAAGATTTTGCGATCAGGCGGCAACGAAGGTTTCTTAAAGCCTACACCTTAATTGACCTGCGCTCGTCATCCATCCTTCGTGTCCCCTCTGGTGAATAGTTCAGGTTTTGAGAGGAGAGAGAAAGGACTGCCGTGCAATGGAGTGAGTTCACTGGCCAAGGGAGCTTAGGGTCTGCTCTGGGCTACCCCTGGGCTGGTGGAGTGACCGAGTGACCCACGCATGCCATGTGTTGTGGTTAGATCACAAACACACTTTTTACCGGGTTAAAGGCACAGACTGAGGGGCCGTACTGCTACTACTACTTGAGAGCAAACAATCTCTGCAGTTGACCTGGACCCTATTAACAAATTTATCCGATGAGCAATATTTTACAGGGAACCCACATTGTACATGCACCATGAGAAATGTACATTTGATTATATTTTTTTTTTTTTTTATGAAGCAGAAAATGTCGCTTAACAAATTTGTTCGACGATCAAAATTTTGCTATCATATGAAAGCACCATGAGAAATGTATGTTTATCGGTATTTTTCAAGATTTTGTCTACATTGAGCAAATTTCTATGATAAAGAGTGCAGTAAAATTTGGCCTTAAGCACAGTTTCATGAAGCTGAAAATGGTGCTGAGCAAATAATTCCGCTAAAAATATTTTGTGGGAACTAGTCTCAAACAGTGTTCATTACATTGTAGCTTGGCTGGTAACCTGCTTCACAGTATTGATTACATTGTAGCTTGGCTGGTAACCTGCTTCTGTCAAGCATTTTTTGTTTTGTGCATAACAGCTTTATAGAGGTGCTTTAGCAGAAACAATTGTTTCACAATTTTCTAATGAACAAAATGAAGCCAGTATACCAGTCATGGGTGGTACAGGTGATATGGAATTTTAGCTGGTAACCTTATTGTGGCAAACATAATGCTATTGTACTTCGCTACTTTTCTATGGAATTTGGCCCAGGTGCTGCAAGGAGTGAATTATATTTAAATAAATTGGAAGTAATAAGTAACTAAATTACTTACTTCTTTGGACATGTTATTGTTTTGTTTTGTTTAGCTGTCTTATGAAATTGGTGTGGTCACTTTTTGGTTCTGATTTTGTTATCATTGGTCGGCTTCAATTTCATCTCATAAGCCAGTTGTTTAAATCTTTACATTACTGAGCAACAAAACCGTACACAGGTTTAGCGATCCCATTACAAAATAGCCAGGTTGATTTAGAGATCTCCTACCCTGATTATGTTGTTTTTGCAACGAGTCGAGGCTGTTTCATAACAACGCTGATCCCGCATGCGCTTTGATGCCCCGGCCCAGAGTCCCACAATGAGAGCAGGGATCGAGGCAGCCTTGTCGGATAACGTCCATGGCCGACGTTTGACGTTACTCCTACGTAAGCAGCGAAACGACTTATTATTGATCGGGAGAGAAAAACAGCATTGGAGACAGCACTTCAGTTGGCAAACTGTTGAAATGAATTATATCTCTGAATATTTAATCCGCCATTGGTTGATTACATTTGTTTGTTTTGGAGCTGTTTTTCTACTTAAGTAGAGGCTGACATCAAAATGTATGACATTTGTTTATTTATTTATTTGTGCGGGCTAGATAAACATTATAAAAGGGATACAATGTTTTAAGCCAGGATTTGGTAAAATGTAGTCTATATTTGTTGGATGGAAATTAAAAAATGTGGACTTTGGGTGTCCAAATTATTCACTTACAATACATTTTACATGTAAATGACAGTTAAACGTGGTGTCCACATTTTAAACAGGGTGTCCAAAAGACACACAGAAACCCCTCTGGCTGACATTATGAAGGGATACTACTTGTATTGGATAATAACTTGGTTGGTCCTGCTTGCATGAACACATTAAGACATGACTTATATGATGTATACAAGGATTCAACATACATTCATGGGGGTTTGCCAGTTGTGGCAAACAAATTATGAAACAGTGATTTTTTTTCTCTCATACGTACTTGGCCTGAATACAGTTGACTCGCATAATAACATTGGAACAAGGTCGCTTGGACTGGCCTACCTCTTTATAACGGGAACGTTGTTATAAGAGGACAGCAAAACTAAGAAACATAAAGCGGAACTAAGATTTGGGACTTATGAATGGGTTTATAAGCAGAACCTCTTCTTAACAGTGATATTAATAATCAGAGCTAACTGTACTAATATGTCTCGGCTTCTCAGGTGTTTCGTACAGAAATAATTCTTTTAAGGATCAGTTGTGAGTTTTCAGATTGAAAATGGATGGTTCCTTTCCCTTAAGGATAATTAACCGCCTGTTACTTTGTCTCTGAAGTTAACATAATCTTGGCTTGAACACGTGCTACGGCCAATAGAAGCATCCTGCTCTTCAACAAGGGCATTGTTCACTAGCAAGAAATTGGTGACTTCCTTCAACATGGAGAGAACATTGTACCTGAAGGAAGTGGGTTCCATTGGCATGATGAATGCCATCAGTACAAGCAAGCCGGCTCACAGCTATATTGCAAGCACAGCCCTGGAGTGTTTTCATTCCAAAGGGTTGCAAAATGGATAGTCTTGGTGCAAGACGTTGTTATTCACTATCCCTTAACTATCGCGATCCCCCGCTCCACTTCTCCTTGCCGCGCACATTACTTTCAAACGTAGACGGCCCTGTTTGCAAACTTCCTGATCGCCCCACCACACTCCAAATTCTTCCTGGCAGGATCGCGGTTTACAGTAACTCCCTCTATCAGTGGAATAGTCGTGATGTGTGTAGCGTTGAGTGTATGAGGCCTATGGTATTACCATAAAGGTTGACCAACTCAACAAGAACATCTTGCACCAAGACTACGTCATGGGCTGAGGGTTAATTTTTCATTCCTTTACTAATTCTGGTTGTGAAGCCAAGGACTTCTAGATGAACTTTAATGACTGTAATAGCCAAGAACCCCCCAGGGAGAGAAGACAAGGAAGGAAGTTCCAGTTTTAGATTTGAGAGGAAAACCCCAAGAAATGTAAACCTGGGAAAACCCATGCAATCAAGGAGGGACCGAAAACCAAATCCGCATAGTTTGCAGGCCTTGAACTTTGCTCTTGGAAAGGGCACAGCAATTTTCCTCTGGTAAGGGGCACTCTGGTAAGAGGAATTTGTGTTGGAACCTCGCAGAGGGCGCGGCGCCACTGCCAAGCACAGCATAGGCAATTGCTGTGGGTGCCGTGGGTTATTTCGAAACCAGTAGTGCCCCTAGCGGGATTTGAACCTGAGTCCTAGAGGTGGAAGGTGAGGAAAGATACTACTACACTCACCCAACCACCCGTTGTGTTCAAATCTGTCCCCCCATTTTGTGTAGACATGATCAGACGTGCTTTGTGTGTTTTATTGGAAAGTCTGAGGAATGACACATTTCAAACTTTCGGTTTCGTTTGGATTCAATTTCGCGTTTTGAAACCGCACTTGCTTGTTGTTTGTCTATTGATTGTGATCACAACACTTGTTTTGGTTAGACTAAGAATCAATATCGTTCTGAGTAAATACTATAAATGTATTTTGTTGGACACCAAGGTACAAAGTTCAAGCAGATTGCATGTGTGTAGACGATGCAAACCTTTTGACATTCTAACCCCCCCCCACACACAAAAATAACTTAAGAAAATAAATAAATGAAAATAACTAATACAAAATAAATAACTAAACATGAATAGTAACAGCGATAATAGTTTAAATAATAACAACATACTTTTATAAGATAATTTAAATGAAGTAAAAATGACATTGATAATTGAAATTAAACATCAAAAATTATTATAAAAGCAAATAGTTTAATCAAACAAATACGGTTTCATCAAACACTGAACGAATAACAAAGTTGAGACCTCAGTTTTAATGATCTCATCGTTACACAGCGTGTGGCGACATTTCTACATGTCTTCACAATAGTGGAATGGGGGTGGATTTCCCCCCCCCCCCCCCCCCCCCCCAGTTGAGCATTGTCAAGACCATGGGAGCAGGATGCCTGCAGACAGAACTAGGTGTTTGGAAATGTCAAACGGTTCAAGCGGATGCTTTTTATACACAGCCAGGTCCATTTATGAGAAGTAGGTCAGAAGAAGGTGTTGGGGGGGGGGGGACCAGCACACCTCAAATCAAGTTAGCTGTAGAGCGAGTTATTTTACTGTAGAAAAGGCGGCGTCTCAATTGAAGAAAACAAATTATATCAACATTATCTAGTAAAATTTGCTGCGGTAGGTCAATTTACAATTTTTGTTCTCCTGGGGCTGGAGGTACACACAATAAGACCATAGAAAAGAGTAAGGACCAACAACAACAGGTCTCCTGTCATGTTTTGGTTCTGGACAAACTACTCATAAAAAAAAAAATGAAACAATAACCAAAGTGGCAGCTTAGAAAAAAATATTAATATTATTGACACTTGAAAAAACCCAAGGTGAAAACATCCGTGATCATTTAATAATTGACACGATAATGGCACGCACAGACAATTACCAAGGGTGAACTTCAGTATCAGCAAAAGGCGCCAGTCAAAGATATGCGCATATCTTTTTTTTTTAAGAATTAAAGACAGAAAAAAAACACCTTGTCCATTTCTATTTGTGGAATTTAACCCTCAGTCATACTCAAACAGAGGGGTGAATGACTTTCGATGTGGTGACCGTAGTTGACCTTAGAGCCAAGTCACTAGTGATCTTCTTTTGGCTAGCGCAAAGCCCTTGTTAAGATATGGATAGGGTTTGCCCAAGCTCTTTAGAGGGTTTGTCTTTTGTCTAAACCCATCACAGCGAAATTCCATCACTCACGGAAAATAAAACCGCTACAGTCTATGGGAAACTTCTGGAGGGATGCTAAGGCCAAGACCAGGGGCAATGTAGGCCGTGGCCTTCGTGTAACTCCAGGCCTAATTTTGGCCTTTTTTGTGTGTGCCTGTTTTTGTTTTTTTTGTAAGGGAAGTGACAAAAATAAGCTGTCAAATTGTCCATGTTTGTTTGTTTTGTTAAAACAGTAAAACATACATTCCTAGCCTAGTTTGATAAATATAGGCTTTACAAATCCAGAGAACTGACCATAACGAGCATCCCACCCCATCAGTGAACAGGAAATTAAAAAGCTGTCCCAAAACTCAGGAAGTATGTGGTCAAAGGAGTGAAAGAAAAACTAGTTTACGAACCCAGGAACCACATTTTCAAAGAAAAAAAAGAAGAAGAAGAACAACAAGTTACACGGTGCTGCATGCTCATAAATGTCTAGGTCATCAACCTGTGCAATGCAGGATGGTACAATCACATGGGATGTGGCCGTAGTGTAACCAGTTCATTACACAGCATTATTTCTTTTGGGGATGGTGAAGTTTGACCTTATTAGGTGGGGGGGGGGCCTCAATTAATGGTTCAAACAGCTTCCTTTTTGTTCACATGGGATAGACAAAGGCAAAGTAGATGTGGTCTTTGCTGACATGATTTTCGGGAAATTTATGGGACTGTGAGTGTGATGTATTTTAGCTTATAAATGGTACACTTAATTACCTGTTTATGGTTGTTGTCATTTAGCCTTCCAGAATGACTCTACTTATAGGTCAAGCCATTAGCCTTTTTTTCTCTCTTCATTTATACCATAGGTCCTTTTGTTTGGCATGCAGTTTGCAACAGCTAATACTATTTTCTTATTTGTGTTTAGTAGAAGTCAGAAATCACAGTTACTGAAACCTCATTGTGTTCATTCCCACTTGGTTTGTGCTGCTCGTTATAAAGAGTGAGCTTACATTTTGCACACTGACACATTACATGTATGTGCATTGACACCATAGCAATCGACATGTGAAGTTACTGGACTAATAAGCAATATTTGTGTGCTCATCTAATTCTTGTATAAATCATGGATTTGCTGACCTGACTTTCGGGAAATTTATTGAACAGTGAGTGTGATCATGTGTGATCTATAGCAGAAGTCAGAAATCCACAGTTACTGGGTGAAATCTCCTTTTATTCATTCCCCTTTTGGTTTTGGTTAATAGGGTTAGTGGACTAATAAGCATTTATTGTGTGCTCATCTAATTCTTTTAGAATTCATGCACAAGATGTAGTCTTCAGGACCAGACAATGCAACACTTAAGGCTTATCTTCACAACCCCCCTTGTCCCAGCCCTTATTATGGCCAGCCCTAGACAACAAGACTGAATTGTTTATACAGGGACATGCAAGCCCATCCCTAAGTGTATGTGTACACCTGCAAGCACAATGTAACAGGATGACTCATTGGCTGGCTGGTGAATGGCCTATTGATTGAGTGTCTACGTCTGTGGTTGGTTCGAGGTCACCTGACTTGCTTCCCTCTGCCCATGCACACACTGCAACCACGCTGTGGCCAGTGATGATGATGACAACAATCTGATCACGTCCCCACTGCACACACACACCATACACACTACACACTGCATTCTCTCCCAGTCAACATAGGGAAAAGGGCTGCCTCACAGCTTCCTGCGTACCCCGTGCGTTTAGCATGCTGTTTCCTGCTACGGCTCTCTTGTCGATGGCCCATCAGGCAACAGGAGAGAGGTGATGACCCTGTTCCTGAAACTGAAACCTCCACTCGTTGGTTTCTGTGCAGTAGTAGTACCCCGGCATCAACCATCGGTGAAGTATTAGTAGCAGTGCTCTAGAAAATAGCCATATGGAGTGTAAAGTCGGGAGTGCAGTTTTGTTTCCGACCGCACGACCACCAGGGCCTCCTCGTCAATAAGAAGTTTTACAGTCGCATGTTTTTGTGTGGTGGAGAGATCTTATTCTTTGGACCCCCCTTTTCTTCAATCAAGCAGACACATGTGGTGCTAGGATTTGTCCCAGCTGTATTCGGAAGCCTATCATCGGCACCAGTAAGTCAGCAGCTCTCTTTAACCCCCTCTCTCGGATCCAACCACCGAATGGTTCACTAAGCTCCCTTTTTGTGATCGTTCTTCCGGACCATGGTCCTAATTGTGGCGTGGGGGCACTAAGGTCTTGTCTGGAAATTATGCAATACTGGATGAACAGTTCCCTGATTAGGGTTGTTGTTGTTGTGTGAAGCAATCGCCCATTGTTGGACTTTACTACTGGCTTTTTGGATATATAATACATGGATGTATTACCAGCAGATTTCAGTATATTGGGATGTAGTATCATCGCGGACGGGCCCGAGTGCAATGGCTTTGTGAAAGAAACAGGTAGGCAAATTCTACATGGTTTTTTTTCTTCTCAGATTGTGTAACCTCGTAAAAATTTAAAACGACAAATCTCATCTCATCTCATGAGAACAGTCATCGCTGGTTTGTAATTGTATTGTGAAAGTAAGTAAACAGGAAACCATCAACTCGTTTCATACTCTAGCCTATATATTGGCGTAAAGGCTTTTTCATGTTATGCACAATAATAGTGTTGGTTTTGGTTGACCTGTTTGCATTATGAAAAAGACTAACAGATGGGGGTGGTGCTTAATTGCTTACTCTCTATTAACTTACTCAATACATTCTATATCCTGTCCATTTGAAATACATTCAAACTGAAGTGTTAGTAGCAGGAGCCCGTGCTCTTCATGATGTTCCTGAAAAAAAAAAGAAAAAAAAAGAACAAAGAACCCTCCAAAGTAGGATACCACCCCCCCCCCCCCCCCCCCCGAATTGATAACATCCCACTACTTGGGTACGAGACTAGCATAATAATGAGGTCGTGACCCCTCTGCAGGAAATGGCGGGTGATAAACTCAGCGTCCCTTTTGTCTTGGGGGACACTGGCAATTCAAAAGAGTCAGTTGTTTTAATCTTTTAGCCAATGACTTCCTTTGCCATTGAGTGGAGTGTTTGAATAAATATGACCCCTCCCCCCCCTTTCAGTCAAATGTCCAAGGCGTGGCTACTTAATATCTCTTAGTTTGTCTAACAGATTAAACCGCTCTATGTCCTCCTCAACAATCTCGGGAACTTGTTTGTGTATCAAAAGGGTTTGGGGGGGGGGGGTAGCTGCCTAGCCTAAGTGTCCCTTTAAAAGCTGATTATGATAGTGAGCCCCTTTTCCCCCTAGTGTGATTGTGTGTGGTACTCTATCGACCTTGCACTTGTAACTTGAGACGACTTCCAGCAGACTTCCCTTCTCCGAATTCTCTCCCCTGAGATTAATTGACCCTGCTACTCAGTCACTGAGAATGCTTTAAAGGGGCTTGCTGATTCTGGGAGTATAGTTAGATCTGATTGATGGTCAGGATCGCTGTTGTAATCAGTTGGTGGGCGTACTTTTTTGGTTTATTTTAATGTGGTTGCGAATTGTTCTCACTTGTATGTTATTTTAAATGGGAGGTTGTGGGGGGGGGGGGATAGCAACAGTCAGCTGCTAAAAAATACTTGCCAGCCAAGTTTTAATTAATTGGCCATGAAATGAATCCCTACTCACTGTGAAACCCTTTAATGGAATTATTATAAAAGTTCTTGAGGTCAGCTGGTACTGGCCCAAGACTCACTAATTGACCGCAAGTAGCTTTCTTCCTCCCTTTAGGTCAGAAATGACAGAACAGATTTGCCTTTGTGGAGGTCAGAGTGTTTTGAATCAGGGTTTCTATTTTAAATGATACTACTGCCTGCCCGCCCCCCTTTCTCACCTCCATACATTGACCTGGCCTGTTCATTTTGCAACCAACGTACTGTTTCCTTGCAGTGCCTAAATAACCTGATCTAATAGTTCAGGGACGAAGATCACGCACTGTAATTTGTAGCTGCATATTATAAAGAAAATTCAGACTTGTGACAATGGGTCAAACTCTCAACTAAGGATCAGTGGTCCGCTGGCCAAATGCCAGTTAAAGACAGTAGACACTATTGGTAATTGTCAAAGACTAGCCCTCACAGTTGGTGTATCTCAACATATGCATGAAATAACAAACTTGTGAAAATTTGAGCTCAATTGGTCGTCGAAGTTGCGAGATAATAATGAAAGAAAAAAACACACTTGTCACACGAAGTTGTGTGCGTTGAGATGTTTGATTTCGAGACCTCAACTTCTAAACTTGAGGTCTCGAAATCAAATCCGTGGAAAATTACGTCACTTCAGAGGAAGCCATTTCTCACAAAGTTTTATACTATCAACCTCCCCCATTACTCGTTACCAAGTGAGGTTTTATGCTGATGATTGTTTTGAGTAGTTACCAATAGTGTCCACTGCCTTTAAAACACATGAGGACAAGTAAGAAAAATGTTGTTCTGGCTGGCTAGTTCAGTGTTGTAAAGTATCCATATTTCCATATGATAGACAAGTGAAATGGCAAGCTAACTGGTAAACCCAGTCACAATGATTCCATAATTGGTGCAAAACTTAGCCCCCCCCCCCCCACAAGAAAGTTTGCTAGTGTTTCTCTATTGTTGTTTTTAATTGCCAGTTTCGAGGTGGAAGTAAAAACTTACAAAGTAAGGAAACATTAAACAAACTGCATTTAAGAATGAACATAGTAACCAAATTATTTTGGGAGAGTGAAGCATAGAAACTCGAAAGGGAATACTATTTGATGAGGAAGTCATGAAGAAAACATCTCTCAAACTAGGAAACCAGAGTTAAATTCTTTTGTATTTGTGAAGTCAACATGCTTCCCAGGGAGTTTATGTTGTTAACCCTCATTGTTCGGAGGTAACCTATTATTTCACCAGGTTGGTGTGTGTGGTGTTTGTGGCTGATTAGGACTTGGGGTTAGCCAATATAATAAACCCAGAGTAAATCGTGCACACATAACCGGCTCAATACTTCAAAAGTTAGATCCAAACATAACGTCCTTGAGTGTATTGTGTTTCTCTTGCCTTTGTTGCGCAGCCATTTATATTTTTTGTTCAGCGGCAATCGATGTCTGTATGGTACGATTTAAGCTTTCTGTGTAACGCATTGAAGGGCTTAAAGTCCATCTGCTTAGAGCTGGTCTAGTTTGCAGACAGGAGAGTAATGGGGGAAGGACGCACTAGACAATGAGGTTTCAGTTACATGTTGTGTGACCTCGGAGAGAGCCGGAGAATAGAATTTGACATTTCTATGGGTTCATGAGTTTAGGCTGGCAATTGGTTCTGAGTAACGGATGGAATCAACCTGCACAAGATTTTAATTTCCGAGAAAGACTCTTTTCTAAGGTTCGAAGCGTCGGGGTTTTTTCTATTCTTGGCAAATTCGTTTTAGTTTCTTGCCCATATGTAGAAAATATTTTGAAATACTTTATTTTGACAAGAAAACTGGTTAGTGCCTGAAAAAGCCCAGAGCTGCCAACTCTACATGATTCTGCAGAAAGTTCCCTGAAACTAAACCAATCTTTTCATGTTCTGTTGAGCAAAGTTGACAATCGCCCTGATTATGGAACCTATTTCCCTATTAGGCCAAATAAAACAAATACCAGACTCCATCTTTTCAAAAGAACTTGGCTGAGGAGCTTTTCCCGAATCTAACGTGATGCTCTCGAACACGTGTAACCGTCTGTTTAATAAAACAATAACAGTGAATGCCTACCAGCAAATCTTTTTACAAATCCAACCCGGTTAATGCTAATACAGTAATAGTGTTAACACAGGTCCTCAAGCAACAAATAGGTATAAAACAAGTTTGCAATGGGTTCAAACTGAAGAATTGGTGGCCTGTTTGATTTGAAATACTAAGCGGCCATTTTGAAAATAAATAATAAATAGTAAATAAAAAGGCCCCTTACCCTCCTCTTTTTTGAAAAATCCGGACGATCAAGTGGTATTATTTTTCTATTTGGCCTAATGTTGAATCTAATTCTGAGTATCTGCCCAATTGTTGTAAAAATAATCTCCCTGATTGCAAGATGCAAAATGTTGGCAGCTCTGTAAGCCATGAGTGTTTGATTGGTCCGGAATTTGTTCATGTTTTGCCTTCAAACTATTTTTGGACGTTTGGTTTTACCACCAAGGTATAGCTTTCTTGTGTCCAAACTAGCTTAATCTAAACCTCTAGTTTTCCATTTTATAGTGAAGTGGTGAGCCTTTTAAGCCCGGTTCATATTTCCTGCGAATGCAAATGCGAAGCGAATGTGGACGTCACAAAATTCGCAACGAATATTCGCAGCAGTTCGGCTCTAGTCAACTCACTTGCGAATATCGCTGCGAAAGGATAGTTGTGACGTGTTGTGACGTCAAATTCACGTCAAATTCGCTTCGCATTCGCAGGAAGTATAAACCAGGCTTTATTCCTCTCAGGGCCTTCTTTGTCCGCAGGTTTTTATTTTGTGGTGTGTTTTTAAACCATTAGTCAATTTATCGAGATTGTTGGTGTTATTGCACAATCATACTCCTGCAGTTGGGGAAGTTTGCTTCTTTCTTTCCAAGTAACAAAATTTAGTTGACATGTTTTTCAATCTTTCATCGACGTTATTGAAAGTATTGCATAAGGTGTTGCATTCCATCCGGGGTTCCCCACACCCACCTTCTATCCACAATCCAAATCCTACCCAATACTTTTTTTGATAAATACATCTCTGATACCTTGAATAGCCGCTCTACACAATGGTAAAAATGTTTCACTTCAAATTCTAACTGTGCTTGTGCTAATAAATAACACTGTGCTTTTGTAAATATTTATCAAAGGCATATTTGCCTCACACATTTTTTTTTTTTTTTAACAGGCACAAATAAATCTTATTGTCCCACCTGCCAGTGTCAGATATGTTTGTAAATTGTTTTCATTTGGCCTTGTGTTTCCGGTTGAAATTCAATAGATCGGGGTTTATTACTTTTCGCTCGCTCTATCTCTTCTTGTTTTTTTTTCTTCTTCTCTTACTTCTCTTTCATTTACCAATTGAGTTATTTTACGAATGTGGATTAAATTCTGTATTCAAAATTGCTTTGTACTGAATGTGGATTAAATTCTGTATTCAAAATTGCTTTGTACTGGCAATGTTCTATACCTTCCGCCCTGGTAGTAGTTTAAAAAAAAAAGCAGGATACTTCTTTTCAGAACTGAGAAGTCTCCCGAACATCCGATAAATCTACTCCGCGGTAGTAGAATAAAGAAAGACAGTTCGAACAAACTCTACCTGGCAAGTAGATACACACATGGTGTTACCGCAAACCAAATATACCTTGAACAGACGGGCAGATTTGCACAAATTAAAGAGTCTCCATGTATCATTTTCAAACAAAATATAAAACAGCTAGATTACATATACATTGATACCTCACCATGCAATGCCTCAAATCCTATATAGCTTGATTGTCAGTATCAAGTTCCTAGTCTGGGAACAGTCAGACACCTTTTTGATGTATTGAGAATCAGTATTTGGTTATTCGAAATGCATACAGGGTACATGACAACAATGGTGGAAACCAAACAATGGGGGGGATAATCATGCGATGTTGCATACACCCTTTTATGTTTCTCAGGGAACCAGAATAGTCTGTCAATGATTAAAACATCCACGCTCTCTCTGTTTAATGAAGAAGAATTATCCGCCCAGTGAACTATATTATCATAGAGGATACACTATATCTCACCAAAGCATCTAACAATGTGACGATCTGTGAGTTGCGTGTATCAAACGTGACTCCTGCATTGTTCTAGGGATCATTGGCTGAGTTGCAAAGTACATCATACCTTGTACCGTGGCACTTTGTGCGTTCTTGTGTGTGCATATGTGCTTTGGGTACTTGTCACGAGTCATTATTGTGGACGGGAGTCCTCAAAAGAGAAGCGAATTGAGAGACGTTGAGCAATGATGCTTAAATGGTTCTAAATCTGACTGCGTGTGACGTACACTAAGATAAATGGTTTTTTTTTATTTTATAAAGTCTATTAAACCTCACACCATATGAGTAGGGCAGCTCTTGTACTTGTTTGTGATGAAGAGTGACATACGAAATATCACACTTGGTTGGTTGTAAGAGGGACCAGCCGTCGATTTCACAAAGAGTTAGGACTCGTCTTATCTCGAGTTAGGACGAGTTACTCTCGAGTTAGGACGAGTTACTTGTCCTAACTTAGGATTAATCTTTAGGTCTGCATGCTACAGTGCAGGGCTGGGACTTGTCCTAAGTCACAAGATTATTCCTGAGTTAGGAAGAGTTTTGTGATATCGACGGCAGCCTCTTTATTCCCCTTTCAGCCTCGGTTTGTTGGTGGTGTGGATTTGAAAAGGAGACAAACACGATGGCTTGTACCTTTGCAATTGGAACAGGGCCTAATTTCATGGCCCTGTTTATTGTGCACTTGCAGCCTGTTGAATTCCTCACTTAACATGGCATGGTTGGTGCAAAAATCCACTCCTTGCAGTGCAATAATATATGGCCACTGTCACTTGGTGTTTTTCTTTTCCAAGTAAAGGATCACTGAATGTAAACATTGAGGTAATATGCTTCCAGTTCCTGTAAACATTTTAATGGGATTTCATCATCAACCTCCCAGATCATAGAGCATAATGTAAATAAACTCGAGTCAGTGGGTTGTGGTTTCATCTGGGACTACAGACCCATTGAGATAGTATTGTGGTTTCTGTTTGTGGTTTTTCGGTAACAATATTATTGCATGGACTCCCCATGACTTTCAATTCTTGTGGTGATCTCAGATGGACTCCCCATGACTTTCAATTCTTGTGGTGATCTCAGATCAATTGTTCCTGTTGTTCTTTTGATGTGAATTATTTTGATAGTATGCAGTTTCAATTGCAGATTCTTATATTAGAGTGCATGCAGGCATGTATGCTTCGTTTTTGAAAGGGCAAGGGCACCAAGGCATTTTTCTCCTTGATGATTGGCTCAAAATTAGGAAATTGTAAATTTCTGCTGGAGCATTTCCAGGGCACCTAGGCTGATCAGGGGGCATGGAGGCAATCGCCTTCGTTGCCTCCGTGAAGTATAAGGTCTTAAGTATGGCTACCACATATGAAAGGGATCCAGCTGGTAGGGACTGCATCTGTTTTTAAACTAAAGGCAGTGGACACTATTGGTAATTACTCAAAATAATTGTTAGTATAAAACCTTACTTGGTAACAAGTAATGGAGATCTGTTGATAGTATATAACATTTTGAGAAATGGCTCCCTTTGAAGGGCTTTGCATGTATGTTTAGCCATAACAGAAGGTGCATGCGGGTCTTGTTCATGACAAGTCTTTGTTACCTAAACGAGCATGCACGTGGTTTTATGGTTAACTGGGTCGTGTTCTTCCATGGTAGGACCATTGAATTGAATTGAATTGATAAAATTTGTTGCCAAAGTACTCGAAGGTTTTACCTTGAAAATGTATTATTTCTAAATGTGAGAATTACAAGGAACTGTGTTTTTGTGACTGCAGTTTATTCATCAACCCATTTAAACTGATTGTCTCCAACAGACTCTCATCATTAATAATTTTACAAAGTTATTTTCTTTCCCCCTTTTTTTAGACAGGAGAGTAGAAAACTTTCCTTTGGGGAAACCAAATTTATGAAAGTTTTTCCCAAAGTCAAGACAACATAACATGGGATGATACATATTTAATGTGATGGAAAGTCAAGTTTCTTGTCGTGGCATTTTGTTGATTAGATTGCTGTAGAGGAAAAGCAATCAATGCAGGTCTCCCCAAGGATGCCTGGGCCAAGTGCTTGAAACGCTCAACTATTCTATGAAAACATTAGCAGCAGGGGGCATGGGAGGGCTAGCAGGGGGCATGGAGGGCAAACAGGGCATTGGAGGGCAAACTGGGGTTGTGACTAAAAGAATTGTGACTAAAAAGGGGCTTGCCTTTAGGGGGTTTAGGGTCATGGACATCTAATGTGGAGTCAGAATGTGCTGGTGTATTGTATGTGTATTGGCTTCATCCATTGCTGCCTACAGACTGGGACCCAATTTCATAAAGTCTGTTAGTTAGCACAAGAATTTGCCAAGCACAAGAAAATGTTGCTCAGCAAAAAACAGGTCACCAGCCAACATTCCATTATTTATATTTACATTGTTGTGACTGGTGCCCCATTCATTTTTTTGCTTAGTAACCTTCATTCTCCTTTGCTGGACCTTTTTTTTTTTTTTTTTTTTTTTTTTTTTTTTTTTTTTTTTTTTTTTTTGGACCATTCCCATTCCCATTGACTTGAAGATTTTGTATAAGAAGTACATGTATCCCTTGCCCCCCCCCCCCCAAAAAACAAAAAATCTACTGAAGTTGGCCGTCCATGATATTTTAAAATCCCTGCCTATACAGAAAGCCAGTAAGTATCGATATTCATGCAGGTCCTACACTAAATTCCCTGTTCAAGCCTGATATGACCACGTTTTGCACAGGCCGTTGACCCAGAATCCCTTCAAAATCCCCCAAGCTCTCCAATAAGTCTTTCCTGTTCACCTTGCTGCACCCCCCTCCTCATGAATGGTTCATTGTCAATATATTCATGAACTTACTATGAATGATTATGCTCTGAAGCCACGGTTCTGTAATCTTGGTATTAGAGATGGAACCCAACTTAAGTCTTGAGATCCAAGAATCCCTCTGTGGGTTTCTTTACAGGGAGAATAAGATGGAATCTGTGGTTCTTTTCTTCTTCATCTTTGAATGGCTTTGTGAAATACCACCATAGGGGGTTGCAGTGAGGGAAGGGGGGGGGGCATGATCGGAGGATGCAACATGTATGCCAAAGGCAGAACTGTGTCATCTACTCCACAAGTGACTTTTATATAAGGATGTGGGTAATTAGTCATTCTGTGTACTTCATGTACAGGGAGCGATTTCCTCAAGCAATTTTGCCTAGCAAAATCTTTGGACTGACTATCTTTTCACTGAATGTAGTAATATTGAGTAGCAATAGTCATTTTCTACAGTATCAAAACAATAACAACATTCTTAATAAAGATGAAAGACCAGATATGATTTGACTTTAGGGAACGGATATAAGACCCAACAAAATATTTAAAAAATACCAGTTGATCGTCCGGATAAAAAAAAAAAACAAGAGGAGGATGAGGGCCTTTTTCTTTCTTTTCCCCGCCCCCTTTTTTCCCCCCCAAGATGGCCGCTTAGTATTTCAAATCAAACAGGCCACCAATTCTTCAGTTTGAACCCACCGCAAACTTATTTTATACACTAATATTGTTTTATGAAACAGAGGGTTGAACACGTGTTCAAGAGCATCACTAGCTCCTAGGCCCTTAAAAAAAAAAAAAAAAAAAAGTTAACAAAATGATGCGGCCCCAAAAAAGGATGCTGGCGGGGATGATCAACTGTTTTTGTGTGTGTTTTTTGCCTAAAACAAGGCTTTAAGAAATCTAGACGCAAATTGGTCAAGAACTTATTTGAGAAAGTTTTTATCTTGCAATAGATATTGTCCAACAGATGATCCATAGATACATTTAAGCAAGAGCAACAGTTCTCAAAATACTCATTACTGGTCATCTAAAGACTAGAGAGCTATAAGTAAATGGAGATAGTTTTTCTAGACCTGGGAGTACAGTGTCTAATTGCTACTAACCCATGACCCCAAAAAATGTTAGACATTCTAATCTGAAATAAATACACTGCCTAATCTTGTAATCCATAAATACACATGTTACATAATGGGGCTGCTTATTGGGGATTTAAAGGCTTCAGAGGATTGGTGGTAATCTGTTGGTATATTCTGGAGCAGAGGGTGAACTGTGGATGGACCCTTTTAAATCTGAGATGATCCCTGCCACTCACCCCCCCCCCCCCCCAACTCACTGGTGAGACCATAGGAAAAACACAAACAATTTATGTACATTTATCTTTTGCTGGGCAAGTTTATACTCATCATGTACATGTGCTTTGTGACAAAATTTTGAATGACCTATTTGTTAAAGCCATTGGACCCTTTCGGTAAACAGTATTGTCCAAGGCCCACACTTCGTGTATCACAACTTCCATATAAAATAACAAACCTGTGAAAATATAGGCTAGATCGGACGTCGGAGTCTGGAGAAAATAACGGAAAAATTCACCCTTGTATCCGCACGTTGCGCCATGACATGTGTTTAAAATAAATCCGTAATTCTCGATATCGAGAATTGATATTGTTTTACTGTTTTCTCAAAAAGTAAAGCATTTCATGGAATAATATTTCGAGAGAAGTCTTTCACAACTACCCTCTGTAAACCCTGAAAGTTTGTAAATCTGTGAACTTTTTTTGTTCCTGTACCGAAAGGGTCCAATGGCTTAAAAGCTTAAGTGCCTCAAATTGTATGTACAAAAAATTGATAGAAATTGTACTTGTAAACATTCTCAATGAAATGTAAGATTTTATTTTATTTCATCAAGCTTGTTTACAAAACGTTCCTGCAGGAAGTCATGGCTCTGTGGATTTAACTGAACACCCATCCCTAGACTTAAAAAGCAGAATAGAGGCCTTCCAGATAGAGAATTTGGCTATGATTTCAGGAGTTTTTTCCCCCTTTCGAATAAGCCTCTGAAGTGAAGGACAAAAGGATATGATGAATAGGAAGTCAGGAGTTTTGCTTTAGGCTTAGAAAGAAATCATACATGTCATTTGACATTAACGATGTCACTGACGTACATTGCAGCAACAATGTGTCATACATGTTAGCCGAGTTACAACAATGGCCATTTTGTTTGATTTGTCATGACTGAACCCCCTTAAAAAATATATATAAAAATGTACTTTATTTTTTACAGATATTACATTGTTGCCATCTTTAACATATGAAAGTTTCCACACGTTGGTACCCCACCCCCGAATGTGTTAGATTTTGATCAAATATCTGGGTCTTCAAAACAACATCAAAGAAAACTCTTCATGGACATGTTGTGCGGACACGTCCTGTGTAGTGGATAGCCAATAAGGAAAGAGGCCTGGCCACCATTGCACTAATAGTGTTGTGTGTGGAGAAGAAGAAGGAAAAAAAAGACTCCCTTAAACGAGCTCAAAACCCTCACGCTTGCATGGCTGCTGAATAATCCTAAATCTCATTTGCCCTGCCAAGCACACAACGTGTCCGAAGGGAATTCCATATAATAGGCACTGGCAGCCGCCACTGTGACATGTATGTACAGATCTGCTAACCCTTTGCATCCAAGGGGGTGTTGGTTGCTATAGTGACGTGCTGTTAAAGACTTACACCTGACATGGGGGGACGCTATATTTGACGTATTCAATTTTTTTTTTTCCCTTCTTTTTTTCCCTCTCTCCCTCCAAGATAACCCTTCTTTTTTTTCTTTTATAAATTGAGGTCTACATGTTGGTTTATTACCTGTGGGATTTTGTGTTCATCTGTTGTGAGAATAGTTGTTTTTCTCCCCCGTGCTTATAAAATGCCTAGAGCATTTGTGCATTTGAAAAGTGTTTCAAGTAAAGACGAGAGAAAGGGGAAAAAAAATTGTGTCTTTGGAATTCTGGATTTATCTGATTGGAACTGGGACAACTGTGTTGTGTTGGGGAAAAGCTGGACAGTACACAGGAGTAGTTTTTAAATATTTCCGGCTCACTCTGTTTAGTTTGAAGCCACTTAGTTAATCAGAATCATCTTGTAACTGAAAAGTAAATCAAAGAATTCCCCAAAACAAACAATGTACCTTTCTTTGAAATTTTATGATTATGAAGAACACAAATATATATAAATTGCCTGGATAAAAAAAAGCATGTGAAAATCAAGTTGTCTTTGGGTCATTCCCTGTCAAACCAACCAATACTCTGAAACTGTTGACCGATTACCTCTCAGATTTGGCTGAAATTCATTTATAACATTCATCTAAGCAAATAATGAACATATGCAACTAAAATAAAACAAATTCAAACTCTTTAAGACAATTTCGAATTGGGCCCCCTGATGGGTATGTGAGCCGAACCCTGGCACTTTCATGGGGTAACAATTCCATTTTTCCCGGGTGCAAGTTTTTTTTGGCCATACTTACTATTCAAAATGAACAAGTTATTAAGGTTAACAAAGGACTGGTAAACCCAATTTTTCTGATAAATTTACTCACACAAAATACTGTTCGACTCCCAAGCACTGTATTATACAGTCTGGTCTATAAATAGGGGGTCAAGAATTTGTTATACGCGGGGTCATCTCAAATGCTAATTCCAGTCTAGTTTTGATGAACAGACAAGCACTGGCCCAGGGCACTCTCACGTGTTTACACCATGCATTTTGTTCCCATTTTTCGGCTGTTATTATAAAGAATTTTGTTGCGTTTGTGAGTTGTTAAATCCATTGAGTGTAGTTTTTCTTCCCGATGAAGGGAAATTTGATTGGTTGTGCCATAGAGTAAGGGTTGTGCTTGTACTTCCTGCACAATAAAACTGTTTGTGTGTTAAAGCTGTGTGATTATTCTGGAATAACTTACGAGTTAATGGATATTTGGTTGGTTTTGGGGTTGTTGCTGAGTTTTGGGGAAGTTTTTTCTCTCTCTTTTTTTTTTTTTTTTTTGGGGGGGGGGGGTATTTTTTTTCTTTTTCTTTTTTACATCTGAAAAGTTTTAAATGGCTATCAAATTATGTCAAGTGAGGAAAAGAAAAAATGAGTCTCTATGCTTAGATTTTGAAAGGGCAAGTGCACCAGGGCATTTTGTTTTTGGTAAAGGGCACCTATGAGGAAATGGTAAATTTTTACATCGCATTTTTAGGGCACCAAGGACATAAAGGCAATCGCCTACGTTGCCTCCGTGTCAGAATTGGGCCCCCTGATGGGTATGTGAGCCGAACCCTGGCACTTTCATGGGGTAACAATTCCATTTTTCACGGGTACAAGTTTTTTTTGGCCATACTTACTATTCAAAATGAACAAGTTATTAAGGTTAACAAAGGACTGGTAAACCAAGGACATAAAGGCAATCGCCTACGTTGCCTCCGTGTCAGTCAAGCATCAGGCTTGCCCTTATTAAACCTATATGTTCTTTACTGTAGTAGTGGTTTTACCTACTGTTTGTTCTTTAGCATGGAGTGTAATGTGGTTGCCTTTAAGTTGACTTGTACAAATTACCTTGTAATATGATGACAAGGCCCCAATGTTGATAAGCTAGGACTGAATGGCCAAACAGGAAGTGACCATGTTGTGAACTGTAGACAAACAAGTGAAACAAAAACAAACAGTCAAAATGTACCAGGCCTGATACTTCACATGGGGGCCACAAAGGCAATTGCCTTCATGCCCCCCTGGTTGGCCTTGGTGCCCTTGAAATGTTCCAGTAGAAATTTACAATTTCCTCATAGGGTGTCCTTTACCAAGGAGAACATGCCTTGGTGCCCTTTAAACAAACTATACAGGCGTGCTGTACAATGTGGATGGTCAAGTTGCACAGGTTCTCTGAGTGCGCAATCGATAATCATCTCGATGATGTCACCTGTCAACTGTAGTGGAGCTTCTTGAGCAGTGATGCCGAGCGCACAGTGTAGGGCGGAAAAGCTTTAGGTCAAACAAAATGTAAAACATATTTAGCACCCTCAGGTGCTTCCTTTTTAGAGGCCACCTCCTCTTTTTAAAAACTTTTTCATTGAATATAAAAATAAAATACATAAAAAATAAAAATCTCAGATGATAAATTTTGTTTCTCCAAAAATAGCCAGTTGGTTGTCTTTACAAATGTATCGAGTGGCCATTTTGAAGGAAAAAAGGGAGGAAAAGGGCCCTACTTGCTTTTTTCAAAAAAAAAAGAGGACGCTCAACATGTTTTTATTTATTGGGGCCTTGGCTATCATGGTCCAACTCACTGCACTCCCCGAGCCGGCTGACATTTCAGCAAAGAAACACCTGTGTGGAAGTGTTGTAGCTCTATAGTTAGCCTCCTTCGGTACTCTGTTCAGAGTCCTCTCTCTCTCTTGGTACTAGTAGTGAGCTTTGGATGCCAGGTTCAGATTTGTAGTGATTGGCTTCTTGAGCCACAGTCAAATTCTGAAAATGTCCAAGGGTAGGGTGGATTTGTTGAGTAGTTCGGAGCATTGCTGGAGATTACAAAGTGACTTTGCGTTGAAGTCTTGCAATGGAGTAAATACAGCCAAGGTCATTCAAAGGTCATTTCAAGGGCACCAGCTTGTCAAAACAAAGGAGACAAAAATCTTTTCAAAACTCTTCCCTTTAAGATATAGTGTTTTAAGGCGTTTGGGTACTTTTGTTTGTTCGACTCTAAACACAATTGTCTACAGATTTATATTAAACTTGCACGGTGTCCCAATAATGATGTAAGAAAGCTTCCTTTAAAATATTACTTGCTGAGGTGCTGTAGGCCTAGTTTATGATTAATGAGTAAAAACAATAACACGAACATTATTTAAGCATGTACACCGGATTGAGGCAACTCTCCTGAAAACATTGCTCTGTGATTTTCACTTTTTTATTTCTCAAAAACTTGATGACTAATGAATCTGAATCTTCTACGGATAAATTGTATTACTGTTTACATACATCTGCATTCACAGTTATTGAGAATTTGTGTCATTGCCAAAATTAGTTCTTCAAAAGGTTTCAAAACCCTTAAAATGGGGGTTATTTCAACATGATATTATCAATTGGTATGATTGTATTCAATACTTCAGGGTGTCTTCAAGGCCAAATTCAGGTTTGGTCGACATGAAAATTTACAACAAAAACAAATTGAAAGGGTCAGTTTAGTAAGTTTTGGTCATCAGTTAGAATGTTTGCGAAGGTAGCTAGTTAAGTACAATGTTTTGAACATTTTCGACAGTCTTGTTGATTGATGATGTACAGTGAATCGGCTGTCTCAATTAAGACAGACAATAGACTGTTAATTGGTTTCGACAACGTTGGGCATGGTGTGTTCCAAGAGGATTTTGCCTGCCAAACCCAGCCTTTGAAAATTGTATATCCAATTCCAAGCACTTTTGTTTTTGAGCCTGTTGCATTTGGGAAAAGGTGGAGGGGGTGACCATGATCCTTCAACCAATTTACACCTATGTTCTCAACTAACATGCACTTTCAAGAGTTCAGACTTTCCTTAAATCAATGCTTAAGTAGTTTCCAATTTGACGAGTATTTTCTTACATCAATGGAGGAGGTTTTTTTTCTCTCGCTCTCCCTCTCTCTCTCTTCTTCTTGAAGGCATGTGTTGATGTATTATTATCTCAGTGGTTATCCAATTACGAGTCCTAGGAAGCTTACTGATTCAATTACAGTATCCCATGAATTCCCTCGCACTGGGTGTCACTTCCTTGTGGCATTTCTCTCTCTCTCTCGACCAACAAAACACATCTAGGAGTGATCAATTAGTTATGAGTGTGTTCCCCTCTACATACCAGTTTGGATCTACCCAATTTGAGGAAAAAATATCTCCATTTTGTAGTTTAAGTTTGATATTTGTTTTTACTTCCTTGTGGCATTTCTCTCTCTCTCTTGACCAAGAAAACAAATCTAGGAATGATAAATTACTTATGAGTGTGTTCCCCTCTACATACCAGTTTGGATCTACCCAGTTTGAGGAAAAAATTTCTCCATTTTGTAGTTTTAGTTTGATACTTGTTTTTTACTTACTACAAAAGTACATGTGACCCTGGTGGGGATCGGCCTCCCTCCCTAAAAATATCTTGACTTCCGAAAGGGGTTTGAAGTTGAAGCAGCTGATCAGGATGTTTCTGTGGCCAGTTCAGTTTCAGTCATTTGCTCAAGAGATTTTATTTATAAGCAGGGTAGTTTTTAAATTTTATGTTCTTATATATATATTTTTTAACAAGCTGCACCTTGGTTTCTCTCCCACGTTGACCCCTAACACTTTCTTACTCTCTCTCCCTGGCACCAATCAACAACACAGAGGTGTTGTTTTTCTTTCTAACAATACAGGGACTGGGCCTCGAGGGCAGACTTGTGGAGAAGTTTTTTTTTTTTTGGTCTTTCCTTTTTCCCCCCTCTTTTTCTTCTTCCATTTTCAACCCCTGCCTGTCTCCTACGGCAGAGTTGTAGAAATGCAAGGGTGTGACTGAGCAGAAGCAAACACAAGGTTATTCCTCCGATATATTGTATCCTGCAGGCTCTGGGCCGCCAAAGTGCAAGTTTTTTTCTTATTAGTTGTCGTTGAGTTCAAGATAAAAACGGTCATGCTGGGGCCTCCTTGTAGTTGAATGGTAGGGGATTAGGTTTGGAGTTATCAAAATGTTGCATTGTGTTATTCATGGGGGCCTGCTTTCCTTCTTCGACCCACGTTCTCATGGCTTGTGTGCCTCTGTCCCTAAAGACACTGCTTTGTTTGGTGTTCGGGCTGAGTTGGGGGATAGCAATTGTAACTGCTACCCCTAGGTTGGTGGGAATCGCCCAGACCTGTTGTTGCCATTGAAGGCATTGTGAAGTAGGTCAAACTGGGTTCCCTTTGAACAACCAAGACGTATCATGGGTTACTTCAGCAGCAAAGGGCATAGAGCCCTGTAAGATTGCCAGGGCATTATTCGAATACATGAACGTCTGCCTTGTTTTCTGGAGACAGAAAAAGTATATTTGTTATTGTGAAGTTGTGGCAGTTGGAGTTTACTTCGAGCGACCTAGCCAATTTTTCTTGGTACTTGATAATGCTCCAAATGTTTAACTTCTTGTTACAATCAATCTTGTGTTTGGTATTATGATTGGTAGATTTCAAACAAAATGTGTCTGCGAAGATTTGTTTAGTTATTCTTGTCTACTTTTCTCCTCTGCAGAAAAAATCACTAAAGAAAAGTCCTCCAGCAACCACAAGCCGAAGAAAGAGCGAAAGCGCAAACCCTGTGATCCCGTAACGACTGAAGATCCCAAGAAAGTGACATCCCCACCCAAGAGGCATCGGTCTAGATCAGCTAGCTCAGAGTCATCGCTGGACAAAGAGAAAGTTAAAGAGAAAGAGAAAGGACAAGACGAGGCCGAGAAATCCAAGGAGGAAGACCCAAGTTTAAAGGAGGATTTAAAGGTTGAGAAGATTCTTCTCAGCAAAGAGGACAAGAAGAAAGAAAAAGAGGAGCAGAAGCGGGATAACAAAGAGGAGAAGAAGTCCAAAGAGGACAAAAAGGAAAAGAAGGAGCGCAAACATCATCACCATCATTCTTCCCGCTCGCCGGATCACGAGAAACACTCGAGCCGCCATCGGAGCAAGTCGCGCAAGCACGGCAACGAGGAGAGGAAATCTGAAACCAAAGACAACACAAGCCTTGTTGCTAGTGAGGGTAGGGACATTGCACACACTGAGAGGAAACACCACAAAAGCAAACACAAGTCCAAAAACAGGGAGCCCAAAGCAAAGGTGGATTGTGAACCGACATCCTCCGACATTCAAAAGGAAACCCCTACCTCCACTGTTGTTGAGGACGACACACCAAAGTTATTTTTGTCCACGTCCATGCCTAGAGTCTCCAACTTTATTTCGCAGTGTGTTGCTAATATCATAACAAGGGAGGTGACACGAGATTTGGACACAAGCAAGCATCAACTTGCTTCCAGCAAAGACTCACAAACAAGAGTGTGGGCACCACCCAAAGTGTCTGAGCTTGATGCAGCAACTACGACCACAGTTGGACTTGTGACTGCTTGCATCTCGTCAACGGTGAATACCGAATCAGTAACCACTGCCTCCTCTACTGCTAGCAACACCTCCACACCTACTCTCTGGAATAGTCCAACACACGACACTGTCCCTGTGTTGCCAACAAGTAATCCCCTCAGTCAGAACTCTGAAGCCGACACAGTGACTGAGCTTCCCTCTTCTGGGGAGACCATACCTCTTAGATCGGAGACAGAAGAGGAAGAAGGGAGAGAAAGAATTCAGCAAGAAATACTTAAGGCAGTATCGGAGTCAAGCCACGATCAGAGGAGAGACTCGGACACTGACGAAATTTGCAGCAAAGAGCCCAACACTGCTACCTCTCACCAATCGGACGAGACGAGAGAAGCGGCTGACTCCAGAAGAGAATCAGAGGATTCAGAATCCAGGTTGAGAAGAGACGATCTCCACTCGAACAGTCGTCCATCAAGTGCCAAATTGACCTTTAGCGTCGCAGAGCCAGTTCAAGTGTACAGGGACCCTAGCCTGGTAGACACATCGGTGAGGCACATCGAATCTATCCAGCACTTCCAACATTTTAACCGTGAGCACACCCCTTCCCCTAGCCACAAGCTCTTAAGTCACTCACCTCACAGTACTCTGCGGGCAACGCCGACGGCAATCGGGGTAAAACCTACTCCTTTTGTGCCGTCGGCAGCCATCCCTTCAGTAGGCCACATTCCAGCGCATCACTCCTTACAGCGCCATCCAATGTTTTCCCAGGTTCACATGTATCCGCACCCACTGCCCCCTCATGGACTGGCCAACTACCCTGCCCCGCCACACCTGGCAGCGTTGGAGCAGCAGCACCTTCATCCTCCCCATGTGGCAGGATTCATTCACCAGGATTCCATAGCCCGTCTAAGACCTCAGCTGGCGTACCCGACTCTCATCAGCCCTCAGCTCGTGGCGCAACTTCAGGCGCAGGGGCTCCATCCGGGGATATCAACATCGCAGCTTCAGTCGTTGTGGCAGCAGCAGCAGCAACAGCAGCAGCAGCATGCAGCGTCGCTTGGGATGCCCACTGCCTGGGTCGTGCATCCTGAGGAACTGACTCACATGCACCAACAGCAGCAACAGCAGGAGAAGGCGCAGCAAGCTCAAGGCCAGGTACTCTCTTCGCAGTCGCATCCGGACAGTAAGCTGCACACGCCCAGGCCAACATCTCAACCTCCACACCAAGCAGCGACTGCACAACGGGATAATGCTAGAGATTCTACCGTCAGACATTACCAGGTAAGTCACTTTATTTGATTAACCTTACATTGTTAAAAATCCACAAGTATGGTTTGAGTACTACCTCTTTTTAGTTAGACAAAAATTGATTGTGCTAATTTCAGTTAATCAAACTTTTGGTTAATAAATTTATGGAAAAACTGGATACCATATTTCCAGGTTTTGGCCCAAACCCTGCTGTGTATTCACTCTCAGGAGGTTCAAGAGAGATTGCTGCAAAGCAGGCCTGGAATTACACTAAGGCCATGGCCTCTGTTGCCCCTGGTCTGGGCCTTGGTGCCCCCTCAAAAGTTTCATATAGACTCTAAGAGTTTCTACTGGAAGTACCCTTTGCAAAACGAAAATGACACTGCCCTCTCAAAATGTAATTCAAGGTCTGGCAAAGTGTTCATAATGTAGTTGAAATCCTCACCTAATGCTTTGTTTTGTTTTGACCGAATGTCATTTCAGGAATACCCTCCAACTGATGCGCAGGCCCTCGTTCAGCGCCACTTCCAGGAGTCGCTGCGTAAACTTCAAGTCCCGTTTTCATTCAATACCTCCTCTCCTACTAGCTCAGTGGGAAGTATCACCACAGGGACGGCGATACCCAAGAGAGAAGGCCATGTTATGAAGGATCCTCTCGAAAGACAGGTACGTTCACATACTTAACTAATTGCCCATTCTTTTTTTTTCTCCATGTGATTTCTTAGTTTTTTTCATCTTTCTGAATTCAGGTGTGTCTCAAATTCTCCAGGCATGCAACTTTTCAGCCGATCAGCCGATTTTCCTCTTTTATCTTTTCAAAACAGTGCCATATATAACTAAAAAAAAACACGTTACAAATATTAGGTGTGATGGGCCATTTTCCTCTTTTTTTGTGTGCATGTCTTGACTTCTCCGTGTTCTTTCCAATATTCCAATAGTAACACGGGCCCAAAAGGGAGAAATAAATAGTCCACATTGTGTCCAAACCTGCAGTGTAGTGGGGTTTTTTTTCCCTTTTTTTTTTAATTACAGAGTCTGTACCTCCAGAACTGTACAATTTTACATCAGAGTTTTTTTACATTTCTAATCTTTAAGATCAGTTAAATGTATATATTCTTTTTGCCAAATCCATGTCAATGTTTTGTATCGTCAGCAGGGTTAAATTAAAGAGTTCAGGATTTCATTTTCTCAAGGTTTCCGTTTCCCAACATAAGCCATATCATCATCTATCATTTAAAGCGGTGTCTTTAAGACAAATCTCAAGTTTCACAGAAGCACATAAAATGGGCGCCGGTATTAGCATCGTGTTCTGACGGAAAGGTCTTTTAGCTTTGATGGTAAATTCATCCCCCCCCCCCCTACCAATCTATTCATTTTTGTGATGCCAAAGAGTCGCAGTCGTGAAGAAGGAGACGGGTAGTTCATAATGGGGCAGAATACTACAGGGAGAATGCCCTAGAGGGGATTAACATGGAATGGAACTTTTTTCAAGATGTACCTAGTACTGCGTAGGAGGAGGCGGTGAGAATTATCAATTTTGATGAGCACTAAAGACACACGCACGGACACCATTAGTAGATGGCAAAAATATTGTCAGCCTTTTTTTTTTTCACTGGAGCGCATTAAAAGTAACAGTAACCCATCAATCAGTTGTGGGGTATTTAGAGGCTGCTTTGCGGGGTTCGTGTCTTACAACCTGTTTTAATTTGTGATTTTATTTTTTGAAAGTCGCACAGTCCCTGGGTTTAGAGCTTTTTGATGAGGTCGTCTGTTTATTGGATTGGGCATGTGCATTCAAGGAAACTGCAGAATCCATTTTTTGTTCTCTTTGTGGATTGTGTACACACACTGAGTATATGGTGACATTTAAGAAGAGGGAGGGGGGGGTGGTGGTTATAGAGGACGACTTGAGAATATGAGAAAAACACCTGCAAGCGAACTTGGTGACAAGAGTCATTTATTGCCTGCCTCTGACAGATGTTCGCATAGCCTGTAGATATGTATGTATAAAGAAATGACGATGAATACTCTCCTGAAATTACCTGCCGGAAAAAAAGAAGACAAAAAAAAAAAACAAGTCTGTGAAAAGGTCGTTGAAAAAACTTGCTGTGTGAATAATGAATTAGCAATTTTTTTTTTTTTTTTTTTTAAATATCACCTACAGTATCGACTTGTTTGCCCAGGGTAAATGTTTTTTATTTTATAATCTCATGGGATCGTGACATTTCTTTATTGGTTTGCATGAACTCAAGCAGACTGAACTGAAGCAGTCCGGTGTGTGTGTGTGTGAGCCGCATGAGGACATACCCCCAGCTTTAACGGGTTATGAGTCAGACGGTACGCTGAGGGAGTCAAACGTCTATTGCCCCATTCCTGTTCCTCCCTACACTTGGCGTCACTCTTGATTATGCGTAAATTAGCCGGTAATCACTGCCAACCCCTCTAAAGGCTGAATGAAGCCTCTAGGTCGGTCAGAGGGTATCCGCCGAACTCATAGCCATGGCGGGGACCAGTCAGCAGTAGGCCTGGTCAGACTACGAGAGCGGAGAGAGAGAGAGAGAGAGAGAGAGAGAGAGAGGGGGGGGGGGAAGAGGGGAAGTTTTAGTGGATGACAACTCCTTGGCAATGTTACAAGGGATTGAGCTGATAATTTGCAAATATGACAGGGCATCAAGAGTCCCATTCGGATGGCTAGATTGCTTGTTTTGATTTTTTTTTTTACAAGGGGTACTTGCACTTTTGGGTTGACTCAGTTTTGGCTGAGCTGTCCTTGACGAATGTCTGGTTTTAATTTCAGTCGAGAAGTTTTTTCCCCATGCACTTTCTGCCATGCTGTGCTCCCCCCCCCCCAAAAAAAAGTAACCGACAACAACTTTAATTTCAAAAAAATTATTTCATGAAAGGGGAGGTTTATATTAGGGGCCTTGTCGAAATTCCCCAGCCGTTCCTCTGCAGAAAGTATGCAGCCATTCCGGCAAGTCTGTGTTGCCAAGGAGTGCAGACAGTGTGCAGACAGAACGGTCATGTGCGGCCAAGCGCAGCACAGTTAATAAGGTGCACTGGGTTGGCACTATTGTTGGAGTGTCAATAGGCTAATGAATAAACATGAGGCACTGAATATCTGTGACCAGTCTGCAGACCGTCCGGATAACCATAGAGTAAGGACAGAGGGATAACTATTCAACAAAAAGTAATCTTCAGTTGTTCTGAATCTGTTGATCTTTCCTTTAGAACTTTTGTGCAAAGGTGCAGTTGATACATTTCCTTTTAGAACACGGTAAAGGATCAAGGGATGTCAATCAACTTTTCAGAAATGCCGGCAAATACACAGAGATGGATGTACTACTACTCCTACTAGGCCAATGATTAAGTTTCCCCTTCCACCTAGGGTTCTAGCCAGGCATTAAATAGCGTGTCGGGTCGACAAGTTATAACCAAATTCCGACACTCTTTTGATCATGCATGTTTTTTCTTTGCTTTTAAAAACTTAAACAAAAAACTTCTGTTGTGTTTTTCTGTAATCTATTTTTTTTATTTTTTTTCAATCCAAAACATTGTCGTGACGCACTAGCTTACCATCTCGCTCTCATAACATGCAGCGTCGAAAAAGCATTCAAGAAATAACGGGACCGTTATCATCATCATCAGCAGGCAGCATGAACTTCACGCACGCGTGGTATGATAGCGGCGAATTCACACGTGTTTTCGTTCATATTATTTAGGTACCAATCTCATCTCTTCTATCACATAAACCGTCGCACTCAAGATTTGCCTATAATGACGTCAGTGTAGGCAACCTTACCGCATGCATTAATACAGGTGCTTTCCCGCAGATTTTATAAGGCTTCATGACTTTCACGTTTGTGGGGGCATGCAGCGGCAAACATTTACTGATGATGTGCTACTTTTTCACCCCGGAAATCAGTGTTTGCATCTCTTTTGTATTTTAATAAACTGCAGTTTATAAAATGATGCGTTTTTCTCGAAAGTTGGAGAATAGTCTCATCTGTAAAATAGCATACATGTAGCTAGCTAAGCAAATATCAACGTCGTTCATCTAGGTCCAACAAATGGTTCATGTTGTTTCTTTTTAAATATCAAGTCGGTTTTAAAAAAATGTTGTTCTCTCCTTTATTAAAACCACCAGAATTTATTTTTTCATACACACGTTTTGCCCAGTGGAAATAGTTAATGGCACTGTCTTTCGTTTATATATATATATATATTTTGTTTAGTTTTTTTTCTCTTCAAATATCATTTACAACTTGCCTTTGACATGTGTCCTAATTTATAAGTTGTAATGTTATTGTTATTAATTCAGCCATATTTACAAACATAAAAACACAAATGGTAACAGCGTTATGCAAACATACAATACAATTACTAAGAAGCAGGTAAATTACCATGACTAGTCAGTTTAAATTAAGTAAAAAAAAAAATATTTGGGTAAATAACCCTTGATATTTTGATCGGTTGCACACAGTATGAATTGTGATTTTAAATTAATTAATTAATGTGTTTAAAAAAAATACAAACATAGAAAATATCAACTTCAGACACCAGGCAGTCCTGTTCACCAACTACACGGATTAAAACTGACCTGGAGATTCCTTTCACACTAAAAAAAATTGTTTAACCCAGAGACTAAAAATTTAATCCAGTTCCACACTAACACGGAGCAGCGCAAGATGTGTTCACACTACACATTTTTATAACTCGGAGATGTTTTTTCAGACATCGTGATGAAAAATAGATCATCGAAAAATCGTAAGTGCCGAGCGAGAGAGCAGCGGGAGCGGGGCCGTTTATGTTGACTTTGATGATGGAGTTGCACGTATACAGATTGATCTCCTCATTTGCAGTCGCCGCCGAAATTCTTTAAGTTTTACGATGAAGTTGACATCATCTATATTCCTTATGACAGCTAAATCTACTCTCATAACACAGAAAGAGAATAACGAAGAAAGGATCGGCTACTTCTAGTTCCCATTTTTGGACATAATCAAAACGCCACAACAGTCGACCACGTGAGTTAATCATACAGGATAACGCACGTGTTGTCGGAAGTAAGACAACTCGACAATTCGGACAACTCGTCAGTTTAGACAGCTCGACCATACAGGCAACGCGACGGTTCAGACAACTCGACTTTGAGATAACTCGTCGGTTTAGACAGCTCGAACGTACAGACAACGCGACGGTTCAGACAACTCAACTTTTAGACAACGCGATGGATGGCCAGAGATAAGTCGACGGTTGAACGGTCGACCTCCGTTTCGGTAAAAAAACTAATAAATTATGGCTTGACCTGTGGATATCCCTATTAGACGATTTACTGATATTTATATAACTGAATACACATTTATTAATTCTGCCCAAAAGATTGTTGCTGACGGTTTAAAAACCGTCCGTCGAGTTGTCCGAACGGTCGAGTTATCCAACGGGCGGGGAGGGCAGCCCAGTCGCATTCTCATGGGTAATAATGGCAAGCGGGAAGCGGCAACGATGCCGTCAACGACGGCGCAACTTGACATTTTCTGTCTTTTTTAAATGACAGAATTAAGTAAACCCTGGCTTGGATGAACAGCAAGTTAAGGATAATTATGTTACTGTGATTTAGTTTTGATGTTTTTTGAGTACTTTTGTGGGGAGTTTTGCGCCACCTATAAATAGTCAAAATACTATTATGAAGACATTAATGTTTTTGTTATGAAAGTCTAGCCAGCCACTGTCATAAAAACTCACAAACCAGGCGAGCGTTCACAATTTTATTAGGAATTAAGTCCGGGGAATTTGGTGATTCGTTTTTTTAACACCAAGATTTTCTTGGGCAGGGTTAAGTTTTACCGGGGTTTAGCCTGTTTTGGGTTCGGTCCCCCAAAATGATCTATCAAGACCATCTAAAAGTAAACCCAGAATTCAACCACAAGCCAGCCACTCCATGTCCAAAGTCGGCGGCGCCACAATTCCCTTAGATGTGCCGCAATTGTAAATACTTGGGTTCTTATCATACAAAATTGTTACACTTTGTTGTAACTTGATACAAAGTATAACAACGTTTCAACATTTTTGCTTTGTACGCGCTCTGCCACATTATTGACCAGAATCATTGACTGAGACTCCTTATTATCATGTTGTTATTTAATTCTTGTTTTAACAACTTAACTGTAAAATTAACAAAATTCACTATTGAAATAACCATACTATCCTGAGTGTCATAAAAAAAAACGACAGGAAAAAACATCTGCCCCTCCAAAAAATAATATTAATAATATTACTTGTATGCAACGTCGGTACACTTATTCACGTATAATGCGGAAACGAATAACCGAAATTTACCCTTTTCCATAGTGACTTTGTTAAATGTGCAAGCTCAGCAGACTAATATCATTAGTAAAATAAAAAGACACTGAACGAACAAATTAAACAAACCCCCAAAATATAGTATTTTTGGCGGATGGGAGCAACTAAAAATAATAAATTAATAAAGCTTGCTGTTTCAAGATCAGAAGGCAGAATCTAAACTGCAACATTGTTTAACTTATAAAGAAGCGAAACAAAAATGTTTCGGGTCGACAGCTTTTTAATCCCGTAAGCCAATTTAAAGGTAAGGTAGCCTAAAGTCATGTTCCCAACGACAGTTCATAAACAACAACAAAAACAACAACAACAACAACAGCATCAACACATGGTTTTAACAAGGCTCAACAAAATGTTCTGACACTTTTGCATGTCGGCCACATGGTTGCAGGGTAGGCCTGCATAGCAAGTTTGTTATCAACACGAAAGTTCAACCAAGACCATTGTTTACGTCAGAGGGCCCCTCATTTAAATACACCGTTCCGACCGCAGACTCTGTGCGGCCAGCTACAGAGGCACAGTTGAATAACAAAGGACTCATGTTGATTCATATGGTAATGAAGCTCTCCAGCAAAACTCCAGGACGTTACTAGGGGGCTCTTTTGTTAGAAGGGGATTAAAAAGTCTGCAATATCCTGCAGACTAACTGCAGAAAGAACGGCTGGGGAATTTCGACAAGGCCCCTTAGTAAATGAAGGATTAATCACTTTAAAAACAAGTTTTTATCTCATTTTAAATAGATTTACTTCAATCAAATAGTCATTTTGTCAATATTTATTTTAGCAAGAAATGCCAATCCACCCACTGTTCAAAATGATAATGAAATTACTTAAGCAGTTTCCAAACATTATTCTGAGTAATTCCCATCTTTTTCCCCCCTTGTTGTTCCTAACTAATGACATTAATTGCCAACCCCCATACGTGTGTCAAAGAGATCGCTATCGGGGCATTTCGGAGAGTATGTACTTTGACTGGTCAACTGGTTATACAGGCAGGCCTTGTTGTCCTTGGTGTGTTCATTGCCATGCGGGGAGGCAGCTGTATCAACATGTATTTACCTGGCTTGTCTTAGGGGGTCAGGGAGAGTGTTGTTGTCATATTTTTCTCTCTCAACTAAACGCAAAATCGATAGTGCTATAAATGGACTGAACAAACCGCTGAAGCAGATTATAAAACATTCTGAGAAAACTGTTGTTACTGTTGGGTGTTTTTGCACGGGTGCATCTTTTCAGTTGATGAGCTGATTTTATTTTTTTTAGTTCTTCTTAATGGCAGTGGACACTTGGTTATTACTCAAAAGAATTATTAGCATAAAACCTTACTTGGTAACGAGTAATGGGGAGTGTAAAACATTGTGAGAAACGGCTCCCTCTGAAGTAACGTAGTTTTCTAGAAAGAAGTAATTTTCCACAAATTTTGAGACCTCAGAATTAGACTTTCAGGTCTGGAAATCAAGCATCTGAAAACACACAGCTTTGTGTGACAAGGGTGTTTTTTCTTTCATTATGTTCAGATATACCAAGTGAGAAGACTGGTCTTTGACAATTACCAATAGTGTCCCGTGTCTATAAAAGCGTTTAGGAAACTGGAAAATAATGTGTTCAGAGTTGTGTTCCCCTCCTTTTTCTTATTCACTTAAGAAAATTACAAAGCTGCATGCACATCATCAGCATGTTGTCAGGAATCATTTTAAAGGGATGGTATACGTTTGGTGATCACTTTTGAAAATGAATGGCAATAACAGTTTACTTGGTTAAAAGTTCAGCAGCTTTCGATAGTATAAAGCTTTTTGAGAATCATTTACTTTGAAGTTATGTGGCTATGGAAAATTAAATCTTTTTTTTTTCTCAACGAAACAAAAAATTTGAATCTGAGAAATCTGAGAGAACGTTACAGATTGTGTATAAAAATTACAACATGCTTTCTACGTGGATATAGCTAAGCAATATCTCGAAAAGATGCTACAACCTTTTAAAATGAAACCTGCATTTGTATATGTCTCTATGGCCTCCTTTATAGCAATGCACATGAGTGCCTGAGTGTTATGTCTTTATGGCTTCCTTTTAAGCAATGCACATCAAGTGCCTGAATGTTTGAAATGTCATGAGAGGAACATGTAGGCGCAAGCTGGAGCATTATTATTCCCAGTTTGGCGCCGGCTTTCTACACACTCAAATGTCACCACAGGCTCTTTGTGCACTAATACTGAATATGAGTCCGATTCAGCGTATTTTTATCTCATTTTGATCCCCCTCACTTTCTTTCATGGTGTTCATGTTATATGTATTTTTTTTTCTTTGCTTTTTTCTTCATGCCAGACATACAAGGGTTACCTCCGAGGGTTTCTTATGAAAGTTATACTCGGTAGTCAAGAAGTTTATTTTTATATTTTTTTTATATTCAAGCATAACCACATTCCTTGGGAGAAATAACTCTTTGTATCTTTGACTATCAAATACCAAATCAAACTAGCTTATGTGGAAGCTTTTACAGGGAAGGTATCTGTTTGGTTATCACTCTTAAAGGCAGTGGACACTATTGGTAATTACTCATAATTATTAGCATAAAACCTTTCTTGGTGACAAGTAATGGGGAGAGGTTGGTGGTATAACACATTGTGAGAAACGGCTCCCTCTGAAGTGCCATAGTTTTGGAGAAAGAAGTAATTTTCCACGTATTTGATTTCGTGACCTCAAGTTTAGTCTCGAAATCAACCATCTAAACGCACACAACTTCGTGTGACAAGGGTGGTTTCTTCTTTCATTATTATCTCGCAACCTTGACGACCAATTGAGCTCAAATTTTCACAGGTTTGTTATTTTATGCATATGTTGAGATACACCAACTGTGAAGGCTAGTCTTTGACAATTACCAACAGTGTCCACTGCCTTTAAAGGAACACGTTGCCTTGGTTCGGACGAGTTGGTCTATAAAAAGCGTTTGTAACCGTTTTTTTAATAAAATGCATATGGTCGGAAAGATGGTTTAAAAGTAGAAAACAATGATCCACACAAATTTGCCTTGAAATTGAGAGGTTTTCCTTTTACTGTGCGAACTAACATGGTCGGCCATTTATGGGAGTCAAAATTTTGCAATTTCGAGGCATGTTTGTGTGGATCATTGTATTCTACTTTTACAACATCTTTCTACCCATATGCATTTTATAACAAACGGTTACAAATGCTTTTCAAAGACCACCTCGACCGATCCAAGGCAACGTGTTCCTTTAAAATTCATGGCAATATAAACCTGGTTACTACGTAACGCTACTCAAATAGTGTATTCCTATTAGGGATAATTCTTCCTGCGTGAACATAACCGCTCTGGTTTTTGAGCGATATCTAAAAAAACAAAAAAAACAAAAAAAAAACGACCACCCTATTCATATAGGATGAAAACAATCGAACGGTTCCGAAAACCAAATGTAAACTGAGGGATACTGAATGTGTGATAGGGCAATGGATCTGAGATTGGCCAATGAGTCTGTGATCGGTCAATGAATCTGAGATTGGCCAATGAGTTTGTGATCGGTCAATGGATCTGAGATTGGCCAATGAGTCTGTGATCGGTCAATGAATCTGAGATTGGCCAATGAGTCTGTGATCGGTCAATGGATCTGAGATTGGCCAATGAGTCTGTGATCGGTCAATGAGTCTGTGATCGGTCAATGGATCTGAGATTGGCCAATGAGTCTGTGATCGGTCAATGAGTCTGTGATCGGTCAATGAATCTGAGATTGGCCAATGAGTCTGTGATCGGTCAATGAATCTTTGGTTGGGCAATTATTCTGTGATCTGGCAATGAACCTGTGGCCCCTTGTATTTTTCGTTTAACGGACGCAGTAATTCATGCAAATTGTTAACTTACGCAGACAGATCTGGGGATTCAACTTTAGGGTCACTCCTAATTTCCTTTCATTACTTCAGGGATTTTTTCGGTGAAACTGTTATTGAAACGATAAAAGCTTGTGTAAATAATAACTGATATGTCAAACGTGTTTTGGATTTTAAAATGCAAATATGAGGGAAACTCTTGCAGTGGATAAATAGTTGATTTAAGTTTTGGAGAGATCATCGGCAGGATTATTCAAAGAAATCCAAAGTTAATCAAAATGCCAGTTGTTGAACTTAAACTCTTAAATCTTAAACTCCCCAATGAATGAGACAAACCTGTCGCATAAAAAAGGGAATTAGTGTGACTTTGCTTGAGGGGAAATTTAGCGAAGTGAGAAACTTTCTTCTTCTTTTTTTCTTTTCTTTTTTCTTCTCTGTAATTTTTTTTTTAATAACAATCCAAAATAATGTTTCTCACAACACATTTTTTGTATTATAACCATTTTTGGTGAACACATAAACAGCCATAAGGCGGGGGAAAAAATAGAAAAAATAAAATAAAATAAATTGGAAAAGCAAAGCAGAGAATTACGCTTAATGATGGTTGAAATTTTGTTGCTTTTTCAGTTGTCATCAGACAAGTTTGACCCGGAGGAGAGGACAAGGCGAGAACGAGAAGAGAAAGAGCTGGAATGGCAGAGATTACAGCGAGACAAGGAGTTGAAACAACTCCAGCAACAGAGGGAGCGAGAGCTTGAACGGAGACTACAACCGGACAAAGGACAGGTATGTATCCATACACATTGAGTTGATGACTAGACTTGTTTCAAAGCGCTTATAGATTAATGGTAGAGACTGCATTATAGGCTATGAGTAGTACTAATGGGGTGAGCTTGAATGGAGACTCCAAACTGAGAAAGGTCAGGTATGTATACATACACATTGAGTTGATGACTAGACTTATTTCAAAGCTCTTATAGATTAATGGTAGAGACTGCATTATAGGCTATGAGTAGTACTAATGGGGGTGAATTTGAACGGAGGCTACACCATAAGAAAGGTCTGGTATGTGTCCATACACATTGAGTTGATGACTAGACTTGTTTCAAAGGGCTAGTATAGATTAATGGTAGAGACTGCATATGTTGTGAGTAGTACTAATGGACCATCGAAAGTGCACTGACATAAGCCACTACTCGAACAAGTGCTACACTTTCAGTAATGAATCTGCCCTGCAGGAATCTGCCATTGGTACAAGCTAACGAGGTGGTCAATCGCGTTCAGTTACCGGCAGATACAAAAAATGTAATTAGCTCTGCTGAATGTTAAATACGTTTTAAAAAGTGGTTCATCAAATGGTTTTGATAAATGCCTTTTATATTTAGTTTTCTTGATATTCCTTGAGGTTCTTTTGAAAACATCCTTGTGAATGTTTTTGTTGTGCCTAAAAATGTTTTTATTTTAGGATGTGTTCTAATTCTTAGGCAATTGTTGTGTTAAGTGTTTTGACAATCTGTTTTGCTGACTATTTAGAAGCACTGTACTCTCCCGTGTCTCTCCATTTGTTGATGAAGTTTCTGAATCATCTTGATGGTTTGGCCTCATTGTGCTTTTCCTAACATCTGTCTGCTCTCATGACTTGGGTGTGCCATGGAGAAGAAGAATATGAGTCCCTATAGCAACTAAGAAACACATCATCCCGGCCGATTTCCTCATGTCATTGAATGGGGGGGGGGGGGGGGGGTAGAGAAAATGTGTCAGGCCCGAGTCTGACGTGCATTGCTTGGTCTAGATAGTTTACAATGAGCTGAGGGGCACAGAGCCACACACTGGAGTAAGGCCAAGTTAAATAAAAAACATGTTCAGCGTCCTGCCTTTTTGCAAAAAAGGTAGGAGGCGGCCCCTTTTTTTTTTTTCCTCCCTCCACAAAATGGTCGCCTGACACATTTTAAAGACAATCGGCTTGGCTTAAAAAAAATTGTATGAGATCATTTAAATTCATCCTTTGTATGGGGGAAATTTGGGAAATGTTGTTTTCCCATAAAATAAACGAGAAATAGAGAGGCTGCCTCACAAAAGGAAGCGGACGGGGACGCTAAACATTATTTATTTTGTACTAGGCCTAATAGATTGGCCTAAATATTGAGAGGGCTGGTCTGAAATGCGATCAGACCTCGCTGCCGCACACAAGCTCCTTCAAAACATGATGCATGATTCAAGCTTTATAACTCAACCTTCCCATGACATTGGAGACATATTTCTTAAGGGGGTGGGTGCTGGGAGGAGGAGGAGGGGGTGTGGGGGGTTTCGGGATCGATTTATCGATCCCTGGTGTTAATCTCATGTTGGAGAGATGGGGGTACCCTTGCCTGGTGGTAACTTACCTGGTGGTTGTGTTGTTGTGCTTGCTCTACACTCTTGGGGGCACTTGACAATGCTGTTTTATTAACACTTGAAGTCCTCATGGCAGACATAAAAGCACAAAATACAAAGTGTGAGTTTTAAAGGGTTTTGAATACTTTTTGTAGATAAATTTTTTGGGAGTGACATGAATCCCTAGTCACTGAGAATGAAGATGTAGGCCTATGTAATTTAATTTGCCTGTAGAAGTTGCAGCTTCATTAGTCGTCAATATTTCGAAGAAAAAAAAATATATAAAAATCTCAGAGCAATGTTTTCAGGAGAGTCATGTAAAATCGTTGTACATGCTAAAATAGTTTTCGTATCAATTCTCAAAAACTACAGCACCTCAGCAAGTAATATTTTAAGACAAGCTTTCTACCATCATTATCTTTAAACCATGTCTGTTTTATGTAAATCTGCGGAGGTTTTTGTGTTGTTTGGAACCATAAGTACCCAAACCCTAACCTTGAAGAATGATTGGGGGGGGGGGAGGGTGGGTGTGAGAGAACATCCTAATGTGGTTAGAGTGTTGATGGATTTTTTTTCTCTTCTTCAACATGATTGTCATCGATGTCTATAATGGTGAACAAAATTCACAAGATGTTTTTAATATTTCTATAAATGTTTGTTTAACTTCATCCGTCTTTCCCCCCCTGTAGACAGTGCCCGCCTTTCTCTCCAAGTTCTTTTGTTCCGTAAAGGTTATACACATACAAAAATATCTGAAAAAGTCCTTTAAATGTCAGCTTTGCTTTGAGGGAAGACTAGACAATGGCCGGTGAGATTTTAAGTTTGGAAAAAAAAAGGGAAAAAAGGGGGATCAGAATCCGCGACAACATGTTGACGCTGAATTGATGAGTTGTGATCAATTCGCTTTTATTTGTAAAGAGATGGTGATAATGCCGTCTCCTGCACTCTTGCCCAAATCCCTCGCGACTTCATTATTTCCGGCTAAGGATTCCCCGGGTGGCTAAGGGGATACAATAGACGGAAGGAACCGTTTCTCATCTGCCGTGCTGTGCGTCTGTCTGTCTGTCTGGAGCGAGTTTCTTCTTCTCCCATCCTGGGTATAATCTTTCTCTATGGTATAATTATTTAGGATGTATAGTGTGGCCTACTTTAAAAGAAACAAAATAAGACAAAAAAGTTTAATTTAAAATAATGTGGTTATGTAAAATAATTCTGAATTATTTGACTGCTTTTGTTTATTGGTTAAAAAAAATCCCCAGTAGACTTTCATCACAGTGCAGTCATCTTGTTTTTATCCCCTCCCCCCCCCCCCCTTTAAATAATTTTCACCTAATATGAGGCTTCCATTGGGCAACATAATAGTCAGATCCCATTGTTGGTATGAGGAGAATCACTAGTCCATATTGCTAATTGAACATTTGGAACATGACAAATATGGTGGCAGCCTGTTGAATAGTTTTACTGAAAGGGAATGTACACAGTGTGTTAATCACTCTATAAACAAATGGCAATAGAAATCTTTGGTTAGAGGCATAAATCAGCTTTTGATAGTATAAAGCATTTTGAGAAAGTTTCACTTCAAGGTAATGAGGTTATGTCAAAAGATAACAGTTTTATGCCCACAAATTTGAATCGGAGAAGTGCTACCGGGTAATGCATTAGATTGAGCTTTCCCATTTAGGATCATTCTTCCTGCATTGACATGCAACCACCTTGCAATGTGCAACCACCTTTTAAATAGAAGTTTTTGATGTTTTCTTGGTTTTATTGTGAACATCTGCAGACATAAAGTATATTTTCAGTTTATTTGTTATTTGTTAATTACAAACTTTTATATGACATTAACAAGATAGTATGGCACACAGCCTTTAAGAAGTCGATACTGGTGGGCAGTGCTTTTAGTATTTGTGCGTATTGGCCCAGGGACTCTGGGGGTTGGCAAGTGACATGTTGATCTGTCGTCTACTAGAGTAGTAGTAGCTTCTACTGCCACTGGACAAAGAGACAACCTAAGGAGGGAATGAGGGCAGGATCACATGGAAATCAATGGAGACTAGATCAATTGCTTCATGGTGATGGATGAGAAAAAGGTCTCATGTCCCCCATGTTTATAGGAGGCTTCGGTTCATTGCTAGCAATCTCAGACTTGATTGGGTGATGTTGGTCACATGGGGGAGGGCAGGAGACTTGATTGGGTGATGTTGGTCACGGTGGAGGGGAGGGGATTTGATTGGTTGGTCACATGGTGAGGGCAGTTGACTTGATTGGGCAATGTGGTCACTTGGGGAAGGGCAGGACCGTAGACGGAATCTGTCCAAACATTGTCAGCATTTAGATCCGTGTGCTTATGAGTGTCTTCTGGATTGTAGACCGGGTTTTCAAATTTTACAGATGTTGTTTTATGCATATGTTGAGATACACCAAGTGAGCATATAGGGCCCAATCTCATGGCTCTGCTTACCGTAAGCACAGAATCGGCGCTTACGGTAAGCAGGGAATTCCGTGCTTACGGCAAGCGTATTTCACGGGTTAGCGGGAACTTCCATTTGAAACAATTTTCAATGCCATGACAAAAGCAACAGAGGCTGTGGCCTCCATGAAATTATAGGCCTGTTAATATATTGAATGCACCACCCCTCTTATAGGTTTGTCTGGCACAGCTTCCAGTCCTGATTAGCTATGTAGATTTGATTATGATTTCTCATACTTACCTTGCCATGCTCAAAACCTCCTTGACTAAAATAAGAAAGCCTCTCCGCACAGCACTGACAAGCAGATAAGACAACATCTTTTAAGTGCTTAGAATGCCATGGGGGGTTACGGCTTAGGTGCTTCACTGTCTGTGCTAGGTTTACTCCAGGGGGTTTTGGGCAGGGGGGGGGGGATGTGGTTTGCATTTATGATGAGATAAAGACATTTTGTCATGTGGGTTTGTTTGATCCAATCCCATCAGGGCCTGATTTCATAGCGGTGCTTAACAGTAAGCAAATTTTCACGCTTATACTGTAGCAGAAATGAAGGTGTAAGCGTATTTCACAAGTTAGCAAGAAAATTAGGCGACTGTCTTGTGCGTTCACCATGGATTTGCATTGTGATGTTACTCATTTCGTGCAGAAAGCACCACAAGGTTAGCATGCCTTTTCCGTGTGCTTACGGTAAGCAGTAAGCACAAAATCGGCTGTTTAGCAGCTCTGTGAAACTGGGCTCAGGGCTGATTAATTAAGCACAAAAAATAGCTAAGCATAACCAAATTATGATTACCAGACTTTTTGTAATGATTTGCTTCCTGAAATTTTCCTCTCTGTGGTGACCGCCGACCCCTCCCCCCCCCCCCCCCCCCCCAATAAAGAAAAGAAGAAGTTTAAATTCAAAGCCCAATCCTCTTATTTTTTTCTTCTTCAGAAAAAGAAAAAACTGAAATTGAATACCTGTTTGTTTTCTCTATGAAGTTTTTCTCACTGGTGAGCACGGACATTTTTGTGTAACTAATGGATCTGTGAATACAACGAGTGTTTTGTTTTTTGAGAGGCGGCCACAGACAGTCTGCCGCCTTATCTGAGGTGTGTAGCACTCTGCGACTCTAAACGACAATGAAGGGGGGGGGGGGCTTGATGTTCAGCAATTCCTTCAACCACTTTGTATTTCAGCCTTTAAAGGCACTGCAGCTGATTTCACGAAACGCTAAGATTAATCGTATCTCGAGTCAGGAGAAAACTAAGGATGGGTTCCATGCGTCCTAACGTCTATGGATACCGAACTTAACTTAATCATAAATTAGGAAGAGTTTGGTGAAATCGACGGCTGGACACGTTAGGTAATTGTCAAAGACCAGTATGCTCACTTGGTGTATACCATTATCTGCATAAAATTAACAAACCTGTGAAAATTTGGGCTCAATCGGTCATCGAAGTTGCAAGTAAATTATGAAGAAAAAAAAAAAGAAAAAAAAAACACCCTTGTTGCACAAAGTTTTGTGCTTTCAGATGCATATTAAAAGGCTTCACGGAAGTCTTTAAATTTTTTAGTGAGAAATCACCCCTTTCTCAAAAACTACATTACTTCAGAGGGAGTTGTTTCTGACAATGTTTTATACTATCAACAGCTCTCCGTTGCTCACTACCAAACATGTTCTTACGCTAATATATAGTTTGAGTACTTACCAACCATGTCCAGCAGCCGATTTGACAAAATGCTGAGATTAATCCTATCGTCCAGTTAGGACGACTAACTCTTCTTTACTTGGGATGGGTAAAATACTCCCTAACGTCTATGGATACAGAACTTAACTCGTCGTAAGTCCCAAGATTAATCCTAAGTTCGGAAGAGTTTTGCGAAATCGACAGCAGTGCCTTTAACACTATTCAACAAGGAGTCTCTCTTTGCCTTCCTGCTGGGATTTCATTCATTGTGTGTACGAGGGGGTTTGGAGGATGTTGGAGATGTGAGGGGGTTTTCTTGCAGCTGTCAGTGGCCAGGATAAACACCCTTTACGGTGTAAACTCTGTTCACACTGACGCCTTGTGAGAGAGATGAATCAATACTTGTGGATTGGATTGTCACAGAAAAAACATACTCGACCCTTTTTTTTTATTTTTTTCCTCCTCCGCCCACTTTTTATCTGGCAAGCACTACAGAATCTTGCGTGAATTATCTTTTTATAGAAAGTGAATCTTGTGCTAGTTGAGACCAAAGTTGTACCTTCCTATGCTATAAGCAACATTTTGTAAAGCTGTTAAGCAGATAATACAAATTTCAAAAAGTATTAAGTGGGGCATCAGTCACCAAATGCACACTTATTGTAATTTTGGCTGGTAAACTGTCGCTTCTGAGCAAGACTGTTTTTGTGCTTAGCAAGTTTTTGTGCTTACAGGCTTTATGAAATTGGGCCCTGTAACGTATAGACCTTCATAAATTTTGTATATAGAGACTGATTATTGCTAACTGTCATTTGTTAACCTTCACCTCATTTTCAAAACACTCCTTCATGTTTTCAGGAGATAAAAAATAACAAACATCAATTTGCCAGCTGCAAAACTAATTTGATAAGGGGATGTTTCTCATCAACAAAATCCTTAAAGAAAAAATGTTTTAAAAAACCACTATGCAGAACCACCCGTACTCATTTAGAGATTAGCATTACATGTTGCTACCGCAAACCTTTCTATATATCGTATTTTCCCCATGCAAAGTTTCAAATCCCACTCACTTTGCAGCGGGTTTTGTGGTGAGAAGTTGAGCGTTGTATTTTCACCATGCAAAGTTTCAAATCCCACTCACTTTGCAGCGGGTTTTGTGGTGAGAAGTTGAGCGTTGTATTTTCACCATGCAAAGTTTCAAATCCCACTCACTTTGCAGAGGGTTTTGTGGTGAGAAGTTGAGCGGTGTATTTTCACCATGCAAAGTTTCAAATCCCACTCACTTTGCAGAGGGTTTTGTGGTGAGAAGTTGAGCGGTGTTTAGTCAGTCGAGCTGCTCCACCAAGCGGACTCAGAATCACGTGTTCTCTCTCACCCTCGTATTGCCCCTATGCATTCATTCCCCTGTGTCCTGAAGACCTAGTGTGATTTGATACCAGCATTGTGATCATGTTACCATCTCATTACCCCATGACATCGGTAATCCGCCATGCTGTGATTTAGAGTTGGAGCTTAAGGGAGCACTGCCAGGCGCTCTCATCTTACATGTTGTATGCCCCGGCTTGCCTCGCAGGCCCGGTCTGAATCATGGGGAACTCACGGTGGTTCCACGACCGACAAATCAAACAGACAAATCCGTTCAGGAATAATTATGTGCTGTCAGGATTTTGTTTAAAGCTGTTCCATTTACATATAGTTCTTCTGAAGGAAAAACATGAAGTGACGGGCGGGAAGGAAGTACAGTGGAATGCATTTCTAGAGTAGTGTAGTGTTTCCTTGGAATTTTGATTTTACAGTTGCCAATTTTATCAAATAAATGTTCGTAATTTTGTAAATGTTAACTGTGTATGCATCAGTTTCCTGAGTTTCCTCAGTCTAATTTGTTGATTGTTTTTTGGCAGGGCCGAAATTTTGAAGGCATTTGTATTGTTTAATATGTTAATAAGTGTGTACCCATCAGCGGGTTAGCCAGCCATGTAGAAATGAGAGTTTTGCATTTTTGGAGATTGCTGATTAATTCACAAGCACAGTGGGTGCTGACTCGCTTAAAATGTTCATTTGTTAAAACCGTTTGAGAAGTATGAATGGCAAGCCAGTGTAGAACTATTTTATAAATGACATCTTGTTTCTACTTTTGGTTTTCCAGCACTCGCTGAGTCAGATGGAGAGAGACCGCTACTTGAAGATGCACTCATCGGATAGCCAAGCCCGCCTCCATGAGGACCAACTCTACCACAAGGCTTACCTCGCCCGCACCTCGGAGAGTGAGAGACTGCAGAGACTGGAGAAGGACCACAACACAGCTATCGACCTGAAAATGAAAACAGACGAGAGTCGTGGCAGAGAAGGCCACGGGTTTAAGGTCTACCAGCCCACACCCAAGCAAGAGGGCCAGGTGCCGTACTACGGGACGGCGCCCGTAAGGTACGAGGACTCCCGTTCAGGAGTACCGATAAGAACTGAGCAGTCCAAGCACATTCCTGCCTTCCATGTCAAGAGTGAATCTCTGGTCGGGTACCAACCGTTCAGGCATGCTATGACTAGCGGTAGTAATGCAGAAAAGACTGGACTGGAAGGGGATAAATCGCCGCTTGATAGCAAGCAAAACATTGCGTATTTAACGAGAACTGCAGACCCGCTGCGGACGGGGAGCATAACCTCTGGGTTGCCCGTCAAAGCAGCAGCTGCATCCAGGAAGGATATCCCCACACCCCCGCCTCTGAGGAGAGACCCGGACCCCATCAAAGGCGGAGAAGCAGGACCCCATATAACGAGTGTTATTCAGGCTAGAGATTATTCAGGGCGTCCACCAATGTACACGGTTGCCGGAGGTTCCAGTCAGCATCCAGCCTCCCAGGCAGGCAAACCGGTGTATGCCAAGGAGGGTATGGATCTACGAGTTGGCGATAACGCCCACAATGTGCCGGTCATCACTCATAGCTCAATAGGGAAGCCACCTCCTCTGCACGGTCAGCCGGGTCAAAGTATGGCGAATTCGAATCGGAACAGTGGCCTACAACCCCAATCCCCGCTGCGCGTGCAAACTCCGCAGCAACTCTCTGCTGCTGCTCTACAGCCAATTGAATTGCAGAAATCCGGCAAGTCCCCGTCGGGTTACCCTCAGTCGACAACAACCCATTCCCCTTACACCGTGCCAACCGGACAGACCTCACTCTTAATGTCTGCCTTAAGACCCAATGATGTCAACCGCCAGGGCGATTACCAGCAGTCACCGGATGGAGCCAGAAATGCGGAGACGCCCGCTGGAAAACGCAAATCCGGTGGATCAGGCGGGAATGCGAACCGTAAGCGTCCCAAAGTCAAAGGCAAACCCGAAGCCGGAGAGGAAGCAAGTACAGCTTTGAACTCGAACACAGAGGAGCAAAAACAGAGTGGAGCCTACTTTGGCGATTATTACAAAACTTTTGTCATGGACGCGCGCAACAGTCAGATAACGGGAGGCTCAGCTGCTGAAGCTCAGAGTCGCGAGGCTGCCAGGAACAATGAAAATGTCGAACTCAAAATTGAGAAGGTAGATCAGTACCGCCTGGGTCTGGATCCCAACGCCCCTATGCCATTTCTAGGTGATAGGTTTAATAATGGAGCTATGTCAGACAGTGATAGTACCAGATCATGCTCCCCTAAGGCAACAGGCAGTGAGTCCTCCGACGGTCGGAGCGTCAAAACGGCCTCGCCCAACCGATCAGGAGGCCATGTGAATCTGAAGAAGGCTTGGCTACAGCGTCATTCAGAGGACAGTCATACCTCTACATTCATCCCGTCCAGCGGCACTACCAGTACTCTAACAGAGCGCAAACTGTACGAGCTTGGTGTTAAAACACCCAACAGTGACTCTCTTAAAATGCTCGACTCCCAGACCAAGGAGAGAGTAGCCCAGTCCATACCCAATGGCCATATGCAACAGGCCGGCTTCCTGAACAATCGGACTGGCGACAACAAGCCCCTCAGTGCCGTCACCCTTGCAGACATTCCAAAGAGCAGCGTCCCCGATCACGTCTATGACTTTGACAACTCGTCCACCTGCTCTGACAGCTCCACTACCTCTAAAGGTCGGGCCAAGCGGAGTAGAGAGTCCAAGCATGTCAAGAAGCACCGGGAACGCAAGAAGCACTGCGGAGCCGGCGAGCGCAAGAGTAAACACAACAACGACAGCAGTAAGGACCATAACAAGGGGAGAGGCAATGCTCTGTTGGACAAGGAAGAGGAAAACGACTACGATGGCTTCAAGAACTTTGGCATGATACCGGAGGGAGAGAGGACTAATGAATTAAAGGTAAGAATCCTAGTTCCGCTGAATTCAGGCCTGGAATTTCATCTTTGAGGGGGCAAGGCCATTTTTATTTTGAAAAGGGCATTTCCATTGTAAAGTCTATGGGAAACTTTTGAAGGGGCACCAAGGCCAAGACCAGGGCAATGTAGGCCGAGGCCTCTGTAAAATTCCAGGCCTATTTGTTCCAAGCTCAGCAGTGAGCCATTTGCACGTTACATTAGAATGAAGTCTGGTTCAATTCCTTCTTCGGAAACAGGCGATTGTTAACAATAATGATGATCTTACGTAGTGCAAAACATAACTGCAAGAAATCTCGATATGCTTTAAACCTGAAAATTACACAGAACAAGAGAATGCAAAAGTTGAAATAGGTCGGATTTGAGGTTGGATTTGAAATTCGTCTTTACTAAGGAGAGAATGCCTTTGCCATTTCAAAAACAAAGCATACAGGCCTGAGAGTACATCCAGTTATGCTTTGCTTTTTCTCACTTACATTTAGAGTTGACGAATACCCAGACATAAACCTCAAAGAAATGCTCTGCACAAGGGATATTTATATTAGACTTTGTCGATCTGGAGGGTAGGATGCAAAAGCTTGCCTCGGAACCATATGACATGGCAATTTCTGCTTCACTACGAGTAATTTAAAATTAGATTGTGACTGAAGAAGGGCATTTTATCAAATCCAACATGGCTCATTATTAAATATAACCATTTTCTACATTTACCACTCCCCCTGTTTTTCTTGCACCCACCGTCTTTTAGTCACCATTAAAGTCCGTCAAATCTACCCCCAACAAAAATTAATTTCCTCAACAGAGAAGTGCATGTCACATTGATAATAAATATCTGAAGGGTTACCTAATCAAGCACATATCGTGTCTCTGTTCATGCCACCAAGTGACAAGAAAAAACGAACGAAAAAATATTATTCAATCAATTTTGTGTGCGTGATAAAATCAGTGAACTATTAATTCGAGCTTGAAAATTTTCATTAAAAAAGGGGGGGAAAAAAGAAAGAAATTATTCATCCCACCATGAAAAAATGGGTCGTGTGTCGTAAAGCCCAGATTGAAATTCCAATGAGAAGCAAGACCACGCACGCTTACACAGGGAGGCTGGTTGTAGGTCAATTTATCCAATATTCCTCTAAGCCGGATGTTTACATGCACACACACCACCACTCGGAATAGCAAGTGGTCTCCGTCCATGCTTGCAAAAAAAAAAAAAAAAAAAAAAAAAAAAGTGAACAAAGGCACAAAGGGCTCTTTCCAGCACAATACCTTCATTTCATGCTGGTGGTCACGCCATTGTGAAGCGAAAGTTGTCGTCAGGTCATTCGGTAAATTATTTAATTAGGGAGCTCGGCATGTGACTAGAACACCCCCCCTCCTCCACCCTCTCCTCTCTCTCTATTCTAAGGGGTTAGATTGAACCATCAGACTTATCTGTCAACGTTGAGGCCAATGCGGACCCTGTGAGGTTCTTTTTTCCCCTCTCAGGTGATGTCATGATGTGTCCCAGCTATTGGGGAAAGCACTGGAGACTTCTACTCTCCATCTACAAATACTGGGTCAAGAATTTAATCAAGTCTCTGTTTGACCTACTTCTTGTTGAGCAGGTTTTCAGGTTGCTGATTTTTTATTAGGAGAGGGGTTGGGGGGGGGGGGTGGTGGTTGCGCTCATGATTATATATGCCGGGTTATTTTGTCAACCTTCATCCTTTATGTTGATGTTGTAGTAATGTGATTGATGTGTAGTGAATGCGGGATTGAAATTGGAGTAAATCAACTTTGGTTTGGGATGATGTGGTGTAACAGATGGTGATCTCTGTTTTCTTTTTACCTGCGCTGCTATTAAACTGATGTTTTCACCCCCCCAAACCTAGAGACTTTTTATGTCGGCTTGGGATTCAGGCAATCAAGACAACTGTCCTGGAATACTGTAAATTGTTTCTATTTTCAACATTTCTAGGTCAAGTTTCAAGTGAGTTCATTTCTGAACCTCACCTGTTTACATAGCATGGCAGTGAAAAAGTAACGCAGAGTTTTCGACCAAAATTATGTTGTTTTGTTTTGTTTTATTTCCTTCTCCATATCATTTATTATTGATTAATTTGTCATTTTTATAACACACCTCTTTAACTGTTGAAATTAATCTATTGCTCCCTGAATACATTTGAGTAATAGAGAGTTCCAACACTCAAATCAAAATAATTTTGTTTAAAGGTTGTTGTAAATATTCCCTGATACAACGCACTTTTTTTTTTTAATGTTTCAATTTATTTTTTTATATTTCACTGGAACAATCCATGCAGTGAAAAAATAAGTATCTGATACTAATATTTTTCAATTACACAATGCGCCACTAAAGAATGCGACAAAGTGGGAAATTTATGGGCTAGAAGAGAACAGATTAGTTTTTTAATATCGACTGGAATCTAAAGATTCTGCTCTGTAAACCTTTGTTAAGTAGTGAAATATTTCAAAGTAAAATGCTTGATCTTGAAATAACTTTAACTGACAGTTATAGGAGCTTTTCCTCATGATTTATGGCTGAATACTCTTGCCCTTTTCCATTACCTTAGATTAACCATTGTTCTTAATGCATTAATATCTGTGCTTTGTCTTCCACTTCCAGCTACCAGCAATAATGGACCGTTTTATTCAAGCCCCTAAGAAGCGCATCGTAACGAGAGCACGCAAGGAGAAGGACAAATTTGACGGTGGGTAAAACAACCAAAAGAACCTATCCGCAAAAACCAATACAATCAGTTGTGTTTAGGGCTAACATAGGTTTAAAGGCACTGTACGTGTTCAGTAAATACTTAAAATATATATTAGCATAAAAACTTACTTGGTAATGAGCAATAGAGAGCTGTTGATACTATAAAATATTGTGAGAAACTGCGCCCTCTGAAGTAACATAGTTTTTGAGAAAGAGGTATTTTGTCACTAAAATATTTTTAAAGGATTTCAGCTAAAGCATGTTCTTAAGCATCTGAAATCACACAAACTTATGCAACAAGGGAGTTTTTTCTTTCATTAGGCTCTTGCAACTTCAATGACCATTTGTGCCAAAATTTTTACAGGTTTATTATTTATGCATATGTTGGGATACACCAAGTGAGAACACTGTGTCGTTGACAATTACCAATGGTGTCCAGTGCCTTTAAGGCCAGAGAGATGCGTGGAGCATGCTGAATACCGTACAAGGTCATTCTGATCTATGCAACTCATTAGGGCAGTAACGGGACTGTCTCGTGGCCTACATTTGTCATGTATTGGCTTGATCAACCCTGTAAATCATTACAAACAACAACTGTCTCTCCCTCTGCGGTACGCTTGTATTGAAAATTCGATTTGATAACAAGGCCATTGTATGTATGCGCATGTATTTATTATGGGTACACGCTACAGTGCATTGAAAGGTGGACAGTGATCATTGAAAATAAAATAATAAAAAAAATTTATTCATTTAATAACTTCATCTGGATTGTTGATTGTTGTAAAAAATAAACTTTGTCCGAAAGCTCATCGATTGTTAATAATTGAGCTATTTTTTTTTTTTTTAATGATTCTACTCTTCCAGAAACCATTGATGTATTATCCCGAATTTTTGAAATAGTCTAGTTTTTGTTTTTGTTTTCAGACCTGTATTATTTTTAGCTGGCAGCAGTTTTACTTGTCAATATTTAAAATGAAATAGGGATGCTTTTCAACACAGAGCAAGCCAGCTGGACCAAAAAGTTGTTTTAAAGACACTGGACACTATTGGTAATTGTCAAAGACCAGTCTTCTCACTTGCTGTATCACAACATATGCATAAAGTAACAAACCTGTGAAAATTTTAACTCAATTGGTCGTCGAAGTTGCGAGTTATAATAATGGAAGAAAAAACACCCTTGTCACAAGCAGTTGTGTGCTTTCAGATGCTTGATTTCGGGTTCTAAATCTGAGGTCTCTAAATCAAATTCGTGGAAAAAATTACTCTTGAAAACTACATTACTTCAGAGGGAGCCGTTTCTCACAATGTTTTATTACACTATCAACAGCTCCCCATTACTCGTTACCAAGTAGGGTTTTAGGCTAATAACTATTTTGAGTAATTACCAATAGTGTCCTCTGCCTTTAACTGGCATTTGAACCACTGTTAAGGGAGAACACTGCTGTTGTTTTATTTGTGTTAATCTTAAACCTGTACCTACTGGCTGCATATTTTGTATTAAATTTTGTTTATGATAAATCTTCCACCACCACTGAGCCTCAAAAGTTCCTGGAGATTCTGGTCATGAAGATTGTAAATTTTAATAAAATTAAGTTCAATTCAACTCATGCTATGATTCCTCTTGCCAACCCACAGCCCTCAACGTGTCCCGTGCCCTTATCAAACCCTCCATCGCCAAGCTGAAGAAATCTGGCGAGCCGTTCTTGCAGGATGGGGCCTGCTGCGCCGTAACGCCCAGCCTGATGAAGTGCAGGGAGTGTCGCATGAAACCCAGCTCTAAACAGTCCAAGATGAATATTTTCTGCCGGTTCTATGCATTTAGAAGGTAAGATATTTTTGAATTTAAATATATTCAATTTTAAAGTATTTGGGTACTTTATGTAGCACAAAGCACAATGTCCACAGATTCACATTAAACTTAAATCATTCAAAGATAAGGATAGAAGTAAGCTTACCTTAAAATATTACTTGCTGAGGTGCTGTAGTTTATGAAAAATGAGTAAAACAATGTCACAAAATTAATTTTCGTCTCCATTTTAGCATGTAAAGCGTATTCAGCAGATGGTATATTACCATAACTGGTAATTCTGTTTTACATGCTAAAGTATTTTTCCTCTCAGTGAGACAAAACTTATTTGTGTGACTTGTTTCACTCATTTTTCATAAACTACTTAAGCTTTAGTGAATCGAAGTGACTTCTCTTTATAAATATTTTTCTCGTTTCTTGTCCTTACAGATTGCGATATTCCAAGAACGGTAACCTGACTATAGCTGGTTTCTCGGAGCCGAGCCATTGTCAACCGGAAGATCTGACCCCATGGTTGCCTTGCCCCGATGCTGATTGCCAACTAGACATCGAGACGTCCAAGTACATCTTGAAGAAGGTCGGGGATCAGTTCTGTGAGCTTGTGGAGCAAGAGCATCAGGCCCAGTCTTGGAGCTCAACACCAGGTCAGTCTTTTTTTTTTTTAAGTCGAAGCATCATGGGTTCATCGGGGTTCACCACTACCTGTTTATTGACTGGCCAGCTGGATCAGTTTACTAATCATTTAAAGGCAGTGGACACTATTGGTAATTACTCAAAATAATTATTATCATAAAACCTTTCTTGGTGACGAGTAATGGGGAGAGGTTGACAGTATAAAACATTGACAGAACTGGCTCCCTCTGAAGTAAAGTAGTTTTCGAGAAAAAAGTAATTTTCCACGAATTTGATTTCGAGACCTCAGAATTAGAATTTGAGGTCTCGAAATCAAGCGTGTGAAAGCACACAACTTTTGACTAGTCCTCTCGTGTTTTAACTGAAATTTGGCCAGCGGACTACTGTTAAGAGAGATTGTTGTTCAATTGAGGTCCAGTTTGGTATTGACCCCCTGGCTCCAAGGTCACACATAGCTGATGTCTGCTTGCTTGCCATGTTGGAAGTAAAATTACATCTAAAGGGTCTAAAAGTTAAGAGAGAAACAAAGACTTGTCTGTAACCTTTGCCTGAAATGTTTTGTATTTATTTAATCTACAGACAAGATAGCGTGGAAGAGAGCCGTGACAGGTGTAAGGGAGATGTGCGATACGTGCGACACGACGTTATTCAACATTCATTGGACCTGTCCAAAGTGTGGCTTTGTGGTGTGTTTAGATTGCTACAAGCAAAAGAAGAACCCCGTCACCAAAGGTAAGTTTACCCCCAAAATTTCAGACTTGGTTTTTTTCTGAATTAAGAATTTTTCAAGTCGGACTGGAAAACAAAATAGCTTTTCTCTAGATGTTATAAGTCATGTTTTTTTTTATTTACTTCTGTAGCACTGTGTTTTGGGCTTTGGGGGTTCAAAATGACAAGACATCAAGGGTACGTTTTGGCAGTCATAACCAAAACTATTTCAGTTGAATTGGCCATTGGATAATCACTGGCCAACTATCGAAACAGGTCAACCTGTTGCATTGTGGCGTCTGTATAATTGGTTACAGGCGCCACAATGCACACCAAGTTGGCTTAGGCTGTGATATCGAAGTCTTACATAGCGCATGTATCTAACAACAAGGTACTCAAGGCACTTAGTATATACATTAATACAGAAAGAGAGGTTAATGAATTCTAAAGGTGCTACGGCCCAGCTTAGCCTCTATAAGCAGTGTCATTTGTCAGCCCTTTGATTTTTTGATTTGTTTTTCCAGCCAAGGGTAAAGCGAGACCAAGCCTGGTGTGGCTGAAATGCATCAAGGATCAACCTCATCAGCTGGACAGCCTCATCCTAACCCAGATCATCCCCGGCTCTGGTAAGACTATTACTCCTTGCTCTCTTTCTTACTATTAGTATTTTTAAGAGTAAACTTCAAGCTATGGATATGGCTAACATCATCAGGGGGGGGGGGGGGGCTCACTTCATGTAAATCATTGCTGCTCAGTCACCTGCACGTGTACATCCCGATATGTGGAGATTGTGCAGTAATTCTTTAGAACCAGAACCTTACCAATTTCCCCTCATATTAATGGGGGTTCAGCTGCACGTTACGCGAGCAAACACATGAAAGTAAACGTCAACAAATTGTGTTGTTTGTAGGAGACGTCACCATTTAGGGTTTCATGCTCACGTTTGACGTCTGCATGTACGTAACTGACGTGAAAAATGGTTACTTCACGTATGCTAAAAACTTGAGATTTAAAGCCATTGGACACTTTCGGTAAACAGTATTGTTCAAAGGCCCACACTTCGTGTATCACAACTTATATATAAAATAACAAACCTGTGAAAATTTAGGCTCAATCGGTCATCGGAGTCTGGAGAAAATAACGGGAAAACACACTCTTGTTTTTGCACATTTCGCCGTGTCATGACATCTGTTCCGAAAGTGTATAATTGCTTTAAACAACACAATTTTCTGATGTTCACGTGTTTGCTTGCGTAACGTGCAGGTAAACCTCCCTATTGTCATCATTAACCTTCAATCCTACCCTATCTCGACTGGTCCTGGCCCCCTGTCAATGTTGTCTCTCATTGCTTGTTAAACCACTGATCATAACCGGGGCCCTGTTTCATAGTGCTGCTTAAGCACAGACATTAGCTAAGCACAACAAAATAATGCTTACCAGAATAAAATTACCAGCCTACTCATGCACCATTTCTGACTGGTATCCTGCAAATTGTTGCTAAGCAATAAATTTGTCTGCTTAAAAGCAGCTATATGGCCATGCTTACAGGGGATTTCTTAGCTTATGGTCCATTTGTTTTACAGGGGCACCAGGGCCCAATTCCATAGAGCTGCTCATTATCTCTAAGTGGGTTGATATTTTAAGCAGTATTTTGTGCTTAAACAGCTCTATGAAATTGGGCCCTGAAATGCAGATCTATGCGGTAAGCAGAGCCAAGAAATTTGATCCCAGCTGTAAACTTCAGAAGGTACACTGTTGCTTTGGGGTTTTTCCGACATTTAGAATCCAGAGAGGCTGCATTCTTATAAATACTCCTGTTGAAATTAAGATGTGAATGTATTATTTTAAAGGTATATTGATTTTTCTTGCAGCTCTTTGGGACGTCGGGATGCTTGTTCATCAGATGCGAAATAAGTGGAACATCGCTGCCTCCTGTCCTTGTAGCAAGAGGTCAAGAGAGGTCAACTCACCCGACAAAGTGCCTGCCATTAATGGTGTCTCACCGGTGAGTTGTCGTGTCTGTCTGTTTGTTTCTTTATTTGTTTTTTTAATCAGGCCTGATACTTTACGGAGGCAACAAATGCGATTGCCTCCATGCCCCATGGTCATTGCCATGGTGCCATTGAAATGCCCCAGTAGAAATTTACCATTTTCCTCATAGGGTGCCCTTTACCAAGAAGAAAATGCCCTGGTGCCCCTACCCTTTCAAAAACAAAGCATACAGGCCTGGTTGTTTGGTCGTTTGTTTAGATGATCTTTCTGTCAGGAGAACTTAACAAATCCCACAAGGGGATATAAACATCAAGCTGGCAACAACCAATCTCCCTCATACAAATATTGGTTTAGCGTCTACGATTTTGAATGGCACAAATCAAGAAATTGTGACGCAGGAACTAGACGTCATTCTTGTCGTTGTGAAATCAGCTGTTAGCTTGGTAGGATTTGAACCCACAATCTCGTGATTGCAAGTCGTGTAGTCTAACAACTGGACCATTGGACCGCAGTGGCGCGGCTGACTAGAATCCTTGTTGTCTTTATTGTGATCTATCTCTTTTTTGTTTTTACTCGCACCCCGTCATCACCCAGTTCATCACTACTTACGCGTTCCCGCACCCTTTGCACTGCACATTGTTCGACATTACTCGAGAGTCTCCAAACTTCTAAGAGGAACTGTACCTGAAGGAAGATAAAGCACATTGTTTATTATGTCATTTATACAGTACATTTATGTACCGTGTATTGTTGTTTGTTTCAGGTTGTGTTGAATAATAAAACACCAAGTGAATCCAGTAAGAGCGAACCCAGTGATTCCGGTAACTCCACTCCGATTCACAGCAACTCCAGGAGTCCCAAAGCACCTAAGCTAACTACCTTCCCATCTGCCTCTCCGCTGGACGTCTTGGCCAACGTGGCTACATCAGCCCAGTCGGAGAGCACCAAACGCTTCACAAACTCCTCCCCCACGTCGTACGAGCAGTCGCAAACAGACACCAAGGCCTCAATGCCGACCACCGACAAAGTATCGCGGACGGATGCCGAGTCTAACAAGGCAGAAGCCTGCTCCACGTTACGTGAGCTCTTGACGAAGACTGCTGGTAAACTTGGACGTCCGACTGGAGGAATGGATGGATCCGCCTACCTCATGACCGCATTCCTCCCTAGAGGGGACACAATTAACAAGAAGTCTACCAGGACTATGACCAGCACCTTTAATGATATCATCGCAACCGTGGTGGAGCAGAATATTTCGGCGCCGGCGCTGAACAAACACGATCGCGGCCAGATCAAGATGCCAACCCGACCAGCCAGTCAGCAGACGATCCCAGTGGAGCTCCCTCAGACCATCTACTCCACCAATCCACCCCTGAAGCCAGAGTCTCCTCCTGTTGGTGTTGTCGCGGTGAACGCCACCACCGCTGCTGGTGAGGCTACCATTCTACCTCAGGGTAGACAGACATTGACGGAGTCTAGCGTGGAATACCCAGATGTGCCTCATTCTTGGCTCTGTGATGGCCGTCTGCTCAGGCTACATGATTCCTCTCATAAAGGCAACCTCAGGATCTTCCAGGAGCAGTGGAGAAGAGGCGTGGTAAGTCCATTCTCTTGTCTTCTTGTTCATTTTTCTGCAGGCTTTGAACTTAGCTCTTGGAGGGGCACAGAAAATTGCCTCTGGTAATAACTTTAAAAAAATGTTGTCTTGGTGCAAAAACGCGTTAACCACACTATCACTCAACTATCACCATCCCCCCGCTCGCTCCCTCCTCACAGCGCAAATTACTACCGTCTTGCAACAAGACTACATTTTTCAAAACGGGTTTTTCATAAGTGTCAGATCTGCAGAACGAAAATGTTGCAACAGGTTGAGACCATTTCATGTTTTGATACAACTATCTTTCAATTCTACTGAGCTTTTGCCAAAAAAAAAACTCATTTTTTAGGGATTCAATAGTATTAATAACAAACATCTTATTTGAAGACAGCATGTTAAATGGCGTTTGTACTTTTTGTAGGACAAAAAACAGATTTACACTTAACTTACACAGTTTGAAGATAATGATAGTAGAAAGCTTCCCTGAAATTATTACGTGCTGAGGTGCTGTAGTTTTAAAACTTGAAATTGTGTAGATAATGTTCTTCTAATCCGGTCTTGTAACAAATTCTCTGGTCCAGTAAAAGTTTTGAGCCACAAAGCCCTGCAGTCTCTACTTTGTCCTACTGTTTTCCAAAGATCAAATACCACGCCAGTTTAAGACATTCCTAAGTAATTTAAAACTGTTTTTATCCGCACAGCCTGTCCTTGTGAGTGGGGTCCGTAAACTACTCGATGAGCAACTGTGGCATCCAACGTTCTTCAATACAAAGTTTGGAGAGCTCACGAATGACCTGATCGATTGTCACACGGGCAATGTCATCCAGGGAGCACCCATGAAGGATTTCTGGGACGGCTTTGAAGACGTACACAGTGAGTAACATTTAGAAAGTTGTCAGTTGCCTCGGAGTAGATTAGCGCTCCATAATTTAAAGGGTCTATGTAACTTTTGTAGGACATAAAACACAATGTCCACAGATTTACACTAAACTTACACAGTTTGAAGATAATGATAGTAGAAAGCTTCCCTGAAAATATTACTTGCTGAGGTGCTGGAGTTTTTGGAAAATGAGTAAAACAATGTCATGAAAATAATTTTCGTATCATGAGACGAAAACTATTTTAATCATTTTTTACAAAGGTATTTTCATGACATTGTTTTACTCATTTCTCAAAAACTACAGCACCTCAGTAAGTAAAACTTGAAGGGAAGCTTTCCACTATCATTATCTTCAAACCCTGTAAGTTTAATGTAAATCTATGGACATTTTGAAAAGGTACTCAAATCCTTTAAGGCCTTGAACAGGTGTCAATAATTGCATAGGGTTGGAAACAATTGCAGATAACCGGATTGATTTCGTTTGTCCCTTTACCAAGGCTCGAATTTAACACTGGACCGCAGGCCAGAGGTTTAAGCGTCGGGCCAGTAATTTATGACCAAATATCTTTCAATTCTATTGAGCTTGTGCCAAAAACAGTTCATGTGAATGTGAAATCGTGTAGATTGTGTTCTTCTCGTTTTTTTCTCTCTGATCTGTTGACAAATTCTCTGGTCCAGTAACAGTTTTGAGCTACAAACCCTGCATGTCTTGTTTGCTCTACTTTGTCCTACTGTTTTCAAAAGATCAACTTTGCCAGTTTAAGACATTCATAAGTTTTAAAAGCAATGATTGAATGTTTGTGGTTGCAGATCGTCTGGAGACCAAACACGGCAAACCGTTCATCCTGAAGCTGAAAGATTGGCCGCCGGCCGAAGACTTTGCAGAGTTATTGCCAGACCACTTCCAGGATCTGATGAGGAATCTACCACTGCCTGAATACACCAGACGAGACGGACGTCTTAATATCTCATCTAGGCTGCCAGATTTCTTCGTCAAACCGGACTTGGGACCCAAGATGTATAATGCATACGGTGAGTTCATCAAGCTGTGTTAATGTGTATGTGCGATAAATTAGTCTTACGATGCCAGGGTCCAGTTTCATGATGCTGTTAAGCAGAAAATACTGCTTAAAGAATCGCTTGGCTAAGCAAGAAATGATCAAGGTACCAGTCACAGCTATAAACTGTATGATGTTCTGGCTGGTAACCTATTCTTGCTAAAAAGAAAACAGTTTTTTTTGTGCTAAGAAATCGTGTTTTGTTTTGCTTACAAACTAAGTATCTTCCTGTAGTTACTCCCAAAGTTAACTAAAACCCATTAGCTCTAACGCCTTCTTTTTGCAGGAAGACTATTTGGCCTATATTTTGTGTTTTTCCCCCAGAGTGTTTTTAACCACAAAATGGGTTAGTCATTATTTAACCAGTTATGTTTGTCGTTTTTCATTTATGGATTTTGTTCACATTCTCAAGTTGAATAACTCTTTGTTTCTCCAAGAAACCCTACCAGAGTCTTTCAATTTAGCCTTTGTCAAAGACTCTGCTACCTAGGGTCAAAGCGCCAGGCCATTAACTATATTTGCTAAGCAGTCTTCGCTGTTCCTATTTTATGATATTTTATTGCTGCTGTTTTATACCTGGAATTTGAGTACATATGGGTAGAGTTTATAAGCTTGATCATTTTTGTTTTGTGAAGGTCTCGCTACACGTCCAAAGGAAGGCACTACTAACCTGCACTTGGACATCTCCGACGCGGTCAACGTCATGGTGTACGTCGGCGACAACAAGAACATTCAGAACGGCAAGGTGGCCAGCGAGATCTCTCAAGACATCCTGGATGCCATTGATGAGGTGTGTAACGACGAGCAGACCAAGCAACGTGTCCGAGAGAACAACGAAAGGCCCGGCGCCATCTGGCATCTGTTCCGCGCCGACGACGCCGATAAGATCAGGGAGCTGTTGACCAAAGTGGCGAAGGAGCAGGGACAGGACGTCCCCGATGACCACGATCCGATCCACGACCAGAGCTGGTATCTGGATGAGGACCTGTTGGATCGTCTGTTCAGAGAGTTTGGCGTACAGGGCTGGCCAATACTACAGTGCATGGGAGATGCAGTCTTCATCCCAGCTGGGGCTCCCCATCAGGTAAGAGTCAAATGCTGACATTATCATGATAGCCCTTGTTTGATGATTGTCCCTTGTCCAGAAACTTTTTGTTTACCCCACGGTTTAACCCAAATGCTTTTTCACACTGTGTCCCTATTCCATGGGTTCCACTTGCATGTTTCAAGAAACCCCTGGGTTTTACAGCTTACTCCTACTCCGTTTAGAGGATCTTACCATCAAGGGAACTCGGCAAACTCCAACAAGGGGATATAAACGCCTACTGCCAACAACCAATCTCTCTCAATTTAACGTCTACAATAATGAAGTGCACAAATCAAGAAATGGTGATTCAGCAACTACACCACAATACTTATTCTAGACAATGTGAAATTCGACCCACAACCTTGTAATTATAAGTCCCGCAGTCATAACCACTGGACCATGGCTTACTGACTGACTAAATACTGACTGCTTACTGTAAATAAAAACATGACGCAATTTAATTAAATATAGGCATCAGAATGAAGCCCCGTTCATACTTCCAACAAATGCGATACAAATTTCGTTTCGCATTTGCTAGGAGTATGAACCGGGTTTTACTCTAAGTTTTATCTCAAATAAGACACTTTTAAAACAAAAAGCATTATTTTGTCCTCTTTATCAGGTGAGGAACCTTCACTCCTGCATCAAAGTAGCAGAGGACTTTGTGTCCCCGGAGCACATCTCCAACTGCTTCCAGCTCACCCATGAGTTCCGTCGACTCAGTAACGCCCACTCCAACCACGAGGACAAACTACAAATCAAAAATATCATCTTCCACGCCGTTAAGGACGCCGTCGGGGTCTTGATGAACCAGGAGAAGCAGCAACCGAGTAATGGGTCACCACGGTGACAAGAGAGGAATGGTAGTAACCATCATTGCTTAGAGTTGTAGGATTGTTCTAGCAGACCCGCCGAGAGGGGACGCTTACGATGTGAGGTAAACCACGCATCTGAGATGGGTGTCTTCGGCTACTGGTATAACCACCATTGCTTAGAGTTGTAGGATTGTTCTAGCAGACCCGCCGAGAGGGGACGCTTACGATGTGAGGTAAACCACGCATCTGAGATGGGTGTCTTCGGCTACTGGTATAACCACCATTGCTTAGAGTTGTAGGATTGTTCTAGCAGACCCGCCGAGAGGGGACGCTTACGATGTGAGGTAAACCACGCATCTGAGATGGGTGTCTTCGGCTACTGGTATAACCACCATTGCTTAGAGTTGTAGGATTGTTCTAGCAGACCCGCCGAGAGGGGACGCTTACGATGTGAGGTAAACCACGCATCTGAGATGGGTGTCTTCGGCTACTGGTATAACCACCATTGCTTAGAGTTGTAGGATTGTTCTAGCAAACCCGCCGAGAGGGGACGCTTACGATGTGAGGTAAACCACGCATCTGAGATGGGTGTCTTCGGCTACTGGTATAACCACCATTGCTTAGAGTTGTAGGATTGTTCTAGCAGACCCGCCGAGAGGGGACGCTTACGATGTGAGGTAAACCACGCATCTGAAATGAGTGTCTTCGGCTACTGGTATGGCTGTAGGCAGCATCGACAACATCGACGATAAAAGCTATTCAGCCATTAATGCTGAAGCTGCCTATGCGGATACAGCTTGACATGAAAAACACAGATGAGAATTTGTGGGTCCAGACTAACTGACAAAAACCAGCAGAATTTGCATTCCTATTGAGGGTGGTTTAGGGGTACCAGACTTGTAGAACAGTGGACTTTGATTTTGATAGGAGATAATGAATTGAGGGTTTAGAGATTATTATCGAAGACGAAATACTATAAGAGTTGGTTTGCATGATTGTGATATTGGTGCTGCACAGGGTAGATGATGGATTCTACATCCTGGTTGATCAGTATGAGAGAATTGTCTTCATTGAAGGCAGTCTCTCACCCTGTGCAAAGAAGGTGCACATTATGATGCAGCAGTAGAAAGGTACACGATGTGAAATGAGAGTAACTTAATTTTTCGTACATGACAACATTTTGATACCAAGAAATTTTCCTTCTCAGAAATGGAAAGTTGTGTTGCGACAAAACTCATACTGAAATGACTCTGCGTCAAAATAAGTCTGTAGATGGAATGGCTTCACTCTTGGGGGGTGGGGGGGGGGATTTAAGTTGAATATTGTTTGGCAGTCGAAAAGAATTGAGTGCAAGAAAGGGGAGTAATTAGTTGGCCACATGAATCCAGTTTCATTTTTGTTTTGACAGTATTTGATGTCTTGATCTTAAGATATTGTGGATCTTTCAGTGCTACCGTTAAGTTGCCTTTATATTGTTGTTTTTCATTAGTTTTTTACTTTTTGTTTTGTTATAAATCTTTTGATGAGTACACAAAATAATGTTGTGGCCAAAGGGTTTAGCTAGCTGAATTCATGTTAAGAAATCTCTGTAGTGAATTTTGTATAAACGGAGTTTAAGTGTGTTTGTGTTTTTCGATTTTTGTGTTGCCCTCTTCCTCTCCGGGCCTATTTATATCAGCAATGTTTCATTCTTTTCAAGAGTAACTTTCTGATGTTATGAAAATTGATGTGAGGGCATTTTTCAAACCTTTGTTTTGGCCGGGGAAAGACCTTTGCATTGCTAGAGTAGATATCTAACCACGAGACCATCAGTGTATAAGGGTAAAAATTATCATCTATTAAGGCAGGTTAGTGTAGAGGTGTAATCTCGCCTTCCACCTCTGGGACCCAAGTTCGAGTCCCACTGGGGTCGGATTGGGTTTTCAGTCCTTACTTGACTGCGTGGGTGTTCCCTGGAATAATTCTCTGGGGTTTTCCTCCCACATCTAGAACTGAAACTACTTCATCATCATCTCTTCTCGTTTGGCTCGTATCCGAGCGATGAGAATGTTATTCCAGATCCAGACTCCTTGTATTTTTTTGTGGTAAGCTACAGAACTACATGTACTGTTCCTTCATTTAAAAGAACAAAACATAAATGTTAAAAATATCTTAACGCCAATAATCAATGGCTTTGATGTTCAATGTAATTGTGTGATGAGGCTACAGCAATTAACACATAATCTGACATTCCATTTTCTTGTGTTAAGTGTTAAACGATCGTCTACAATCAATTTAACCAATATCATTTGTTGTTGTTTTGTTTTACGTTTCCAATTGATTTTGTGTGCCATAATTTATAGGCACCCTGTTTGTGCACTATTTCCGGTGGCAAGTTTTCACCGTCGTCTAAGATTGGATTTCGCAGACACCGTATACTTTTCTGATTCGAGCAAGATGTTCATACCATATGAAGTGTAAAAGATGTTTCTGCGGAGGAATATTTTGTTTAATGACATAGACTTTTCAATTGCACTAGTTTTGATTTGACAGGGAACCTTGTGAGTTTTGTTTTCTGTTGTGTTATTTTGTTGTTGTCGCGAGGAGCACCCTGTTAAAAACACAATGCAAGTTTTATGTAATAGTAATGGGATTCAAAGGCCATATGTCAATACTATTTATCCTGATAATTTTTATTGTTTTATCCCGTTGAAACGTTCTTTCAAGCAGTTTGTTTTTCATGGTAGTTTGAGGGAAAAGTGATTGATGTACAAATTTATAGGGGAATTCCAAGTCATTAGATTATGTCAAAGAGATTCAGTACAGTAGTTTGAATGAAGCAAGGTCTGGTTTTGTAATTACGACGGTAGAACATCATGAATTAAAAAAAATTAAATACAAAGAAAGAAATTAAAAGACATTTAAGTCAAGTGACCTTTGGAGGAATGTCTATATGTACAAATACTGTATATAATTAAAAAACAAAACGTGTGTAGTGTGTACGTATGTAAATTGTTTTTAATACTTTTTTAGTGAGGGATAACAATTTGTACATAACTAAATATTGCCGTTGTGCATTTTGAGAAAGAAGACAAAAAATGACAATGGTAGACTAGTTTGATGACATCAGATTATTGTTTGATAACCGGTGGTTTCTTTCTGTTTTCAATGTGTGAATGAGATTGGTGTAAACGAAGGGAGTGAGTTTGCCTTTTAATAGTGTTTCTGTACATGTAGGGTTTAATTCCTGAGACTAGAAATGTGCATCTTTTCACCTTGAATCTTGTGAGGAGTGCAGGGCATTCTGGGTGATGTGATGAGTGTTAAAACTCCATAAATACACATGTAGCTGTGCTGTATATATGTCATATAGTGTTATTTTTATATGAAAGACAAATTAAGAAGTCATGCTTATAATATAGGGTGTGTGGATGGAGGGCACCAACGTTAAGTGTTGGACCCTCCATCCTAAAACAAAAAACAACAGCTATGTACAGTCTAAGACATGTGAATACATGCACCCTATTTTATCAGAGATAAAAAATTTAAAATATCTGTATGCATGGCTTGGCTTGCTAGAGCTTATTACTATAAAATTGTTAACTGAAGGAGAAGAAAACCATGAATCTAAAATGAGAAAATAATGCCTCCCTTGGTCTTTTTTCTGTGTTAATGTTCTGTCAAAATTTTACAACTTATTTATATCAAATTTAGGCAAAAATTGAGATTTTTGTAATTACTTTTTTTATCAGATTTTGTCCTAAATTGCACAAGTGTGTTTATAAAATTAAATTTTTTAAATGCAACAGGCTATACAATTTTGCCTTAAATGCATATATAGCCTTGTGTATTTATAAAATTTTGCCCTAAAACTTGTTTATTATCAAATTTTGCCCTTAAAATGCACAAGACTTTGCCCTAAAATACACAAGCCTATAGCCTTGTGTTTTTATCAAATTTTGCCCTTAAATGCACAAGCCTATAGCCTTGTGTATTTATCAAATTTTGCTCTAAAATGCACAAGACTATAGCCTTGTGTATTTATCAAATTTTGCCCTAAAATACACAAGACTTTGCCCTAAAATACACAGGCCTATATGTTTTTATCAAATTTTGCCCTTAAATGCACAAACCTATAGCCTTGTGTGTTTATCAAATTTTGCCCTAAAATGCACAAGCCTATAGCCTTGTGTATTTTTCAAATTTTGCCCTATAATACACAAGACTTTGCCCTAAAATACACAAGCCTATAGCCTTGTGTTTTTATCAAATTTTGCCCTAAAATACACAAGACTTTGCCCTAAAATACACAAGCCTATAGCCTTGTGTTTTTATCAAATTTTGCCCTAAAATGCACAAGCCTATATAAGCCTTGTGTATTATCAAATTTTGCCTTAAAATGCACAAGACTGTAGCCTTGTGTATTTATCAAATTTTGCCCTAAAATACACAAGACTTTGCCCTAAAATACACAAGCCTATAGCCTTGTGTATTTATCAAATTTTGCCCTTAAATGCACAAGCCTATAGCCTTGTGTATTTATCAAATTTTGCTCTAAAATGCACAGCCGATAGCCTTGTGGATTTTCAATTTTGCCCTTAATACATAGGACTTTGCCCTAAAATGCACAAGCCTATGCATTGTGTATTTTTCAAATTTGCCCTAAATGCACAACCTAAGACTTTTTTTCAATTTGCCCTAAAATGCACAAGACTATAGCCTTGTGTATTTTTCAAATTTTGCCCTATAATACACAAGACTTTGCCCTAAAATGCACAAGACTATAGCCTTGTGTATTTTTCAAATTTTGCCCTAAAACTTGTGTATTATCAAATTTTGCCCTAAAATGCACAAGCCTATAGCCTTGTGTATTTATCAAATTTTGCCTAAAATGCACAAGCCTATAGCCTTGTGTATTTAATCAAATTTGCTTAAAATGCACAAGACTATAGCCCTTGTGTATTTATCAAATTTGCCCTAAAATACACAAGACTTTGCCCTAAAATACACAAGCCTATAGCCTTGTGTATTTATCAAATTTTGCCCTTAAATGCACAAGCCTATAGCCTTGTGTATTTATCAAATTTTGCTTTAAAATGCACAAGCCTATAGCCTTGTGTATTTATCAAATTTTGCTCTAAAATGCACAAGCCTATATAAGCCTTGTGTATTATCAAATTTTGCCTTAAAATGCACAAGACTATAGCCTTGTGTATTTATCAAATTTTGCCCTAAAATACACAAGACTTTGCCCTAAAATACACAAGCCTATAGCCTTGTGTTTTTATCAAATTTTGCCCTAAAATGCACAAGCCTATAGCCTTGTGTATTTATCAAATTTTGCTTTAAAATGCACAAGCCTATATAAGCCTTGTGTATTATCAAATTTTGCCCTAAAATGCACAAGCCTATAGCCTTGTGTATTTATCAAATTTTGCTTTAAAATGCACAAGCCTATAGCCTTGTGTATTTATCAAATTTTGCTATAAAATGCACAAGCCTATATAAGCCTTGTGTATTTATCAAATTTTGCTCTAAAATGCACAAGCCTATATAGCCTTGTGTTTTTATCAAATTTTGCCCTTAAAATGCACAAGACTATAGCCTTGTGTATTTATCAAATTTTGCCCTAAAATACACAAGACTTTGCCCTAAAATACACAAGCCTATAGCCTTGTGTTTTTATCAAATTTTGCCCTAAAATGCACAAGCCTATAGCCTTGTGTATTTATCAAATTTTGCTCTAAAATGCACAAGCCTATAGCCTTGTGTATTTATCAAATTTTGCTCTAAAATGCACAAGCCTATAGCCTTTTGTATTTATCAAATTTTGCTCTAAAATGCACAAGCCTCGTGTATTTATCAAATTTGCCCTAAAATGCCCAAGCCTATAGCCTTGTGTATTTATCAAATTTTCCCCCTAAAATTAATCCAATTTTGCTTTAAAATGCACAAGCCTATAGCCTTGTGTATTTATCAAATTTTTCTCTAAAATGCACAAGCCTATATAAGCCTTGTGTATTTATTAAATTTTGCTCTATATAGCCTTGTGTATTTATCAAATTTTGCCCTAAAATGCCTGGTGTATTTATCAAATTTTACCCTAAAATTTATCAAGTTTTGCCCTTAAAATACAAAAGCCTATATAGCCTTGTGTATTTTTCAAATTTTGCCCTAAAATGCCTTATATATGTTTTTATCATATTTTCCCTAAATTTGATCAAGTTTTGCCCTTAAATACACAAGCCTATAGCCTTGTTTTTACCAAATTTTGCCCTAAAACTTGTGTATTTATCAAATTTTGCCTTAAAATACACAAGCCTATAGCCTTGTGTATTTATCAAATTTTGCCCTATAATACACAAGACTTTGCCCTAAAATACACAAGCCTAAGCCTTGTGTTTTTATCAAATTTTGCCTTACCAATTATCAAATTTTGCCCCACAAGTTATCAATTTTTGCCCTAAAACGCAATGCAAGCCTACAGCCTATCGTATTTATCAAGTTTTGCCCTACAATTTATCAGGTTTGCCCTAAAATGCACAAGCCTATAGCCTTGTGTATTTATCAAATTTTGCCCTAAAATGCACAAGCCTTGTGTATTTATCAAATTTGCCCTAAAATGCCCAAGCCTATAGCCTTGTGTATTTATCAAATTTTCCCCCTAAAATTAATCCAATTTTGCCCTAAAATACACAAGCCGATAGCCTTGTGTATTTATCAAATTTTTGCCCTAAAATGCTCAATCCTATATCCTTGCGTATTTATCAAATTTTGCCCTACAATTTATAAATTTTGCCCTAAAATGCACAAGACTGTGTAGCCTTGTATGTTTATGAATTTTGCCACCAAAATTTATCACTTTTGCCCTTAAATGCACAAGCCTTGATAATTTATCAAATTTTGCCCTAAAATGCACAAAATTTGAGAAAGTAATTTTAACATTCTGACAAGAAATTAGTCCCACTTGAAGCAATATATATCGAGATACTCATGTGTATTATTCCGCCAAAGTGTTGAGTCCGTTAAGTTTAACACCAGACAACAGTCATTGAGCAGCAACAAATGCTAGATTCAATTCTACAAAAAAAAACAAGTTTATTCTACAAACGTGCAAACAAAAATCCAACCTAAAAACACTTCTACCCTCACATATACAATTATGTTACCGAAATACATTTAAATTTACACAAGTATTAGAAAATTATTGACTATAAGAATGGAGGAAAACACAATCTATCCTAAAGAGTATGTCTCTACAAGCAATGAGAGCAGCTTTGAAGATCAGTCTACACACTTGTACACACATTTTTTAAGGATAACTGTGAATGCAAATCTGGAGGAAAGATGTTGGCGACTACATTTTTAATTTTAAATGCTTGGTGGCATGGAAAAAATATATAAATACAAAGGCCCTTTTCGAAAAATAAAACCCTTTGCTATTATCCAGACCAACTTGGTTAAAGTTGCATTTCTCCCTAAACAGTGGTCCGTTGGCAAAATGTTAGCTTTAACTTCAGGGAACAAGTCCAAGTTAAGTTCAAGTGTTCCTACCAGTTTAGTTCATTGCTTCCAAATGCTACAGTAAACCCCTGACTGCACTGATTATTTGTATGGTTTATACTGGGTCCCGTGCAAATGAGTTAAACAGTTAGATAAAGTTCCAGCAGGCCTCATACTCCACGAAGGCGATTGCCTCCATGCCCCCCCCCCCCCCCCCCCCCCGAAGAAATATCCTTATAGGGTGTACAATTTCCTCATACGGTGCCCTTTATCAAGGAGAAAATTCCTTGGTGCCCTTCCTTCGTTTTTTTTATAAGGAAGCATACAGACCTGTCCCAGAGAGAAGCTAGGAGACCAGTGAAAAGCCATCTTGTCGTGCTGGCTCGTTACTGAAAAAGTTCAGGGCATACCCTACAACTGCTTCAACGCATGATTGAGATTGTTTCTTACTTGTATCCTGAGCTACTGAGTGGTAAAGTCAGTGCTCTGCTCATCCCACAGTTTGAAGCTGTTGATATCCATGAAGGACACTGTGTCTAACGGAGGCAAGTCAAGGCAGGAGTTCAGGTCTATCGGAAGGTTCACATCAAAGCTGTTCGATGAGAAATCTAGGCAAACAATAAAATCAAAGTTCATTATCGCTATGCAGAGCCAAATTTCATAAAGCCTGGTAGCATTAAAACTTGCTGAGCACAGAATAATCTTGCCTAAAGGGAAGGTACATGTTTGGTAAGTACTCAAAACAAATATTAACTTAAAAACTGACTTGGTAACGAGCATTGGAGAGCTGCTGATAGTATAAAACATTGTGGGAAACGACTCCCTCTGAAGTAACGTAGTTTTTGAGAAAGAGGTAATTTTCTCACTAAAATATTAAAAGACTTCTAGCTAGAAGTCTTTTATTCCTATCTGAAAGCACACAAATTCGTCCAACAAGGGTGTTTTTTTCTTTCATCATTTTCTTGCAACTTCGACCACCAATTGAGCAAGTGAGAATACTGGTCTTTGACAATTGCCAAAGGTGTTCAGTGCCTTTAACGGAAACTGGGGACCAGCCAAAATTCCATAACGTTTGAATAGTTGCAACTGGTGCCCCCCTATTTTTTTGCTTAGAAAACAAATTATTTTCTGCTTCAAAGCTTTATGAAATTGGGCCCTGATCACATATTTTTTTTTTTACATCGCACCGGTGCAAATTCCTGTCTTGAGATGAGTTTACATTGGAAGATTATTTGAAAAAGCGTTGCAACCTTCGCTGGGGTGTTTTAAAAACAAACGCCTTGGTCTTAAAATCTAGAATATTTTCTTACCTAGCATGGTGTTGTGGCTCAATCTGTCATTGGACTCCAGCTGTAGGGATGAGAAGTCTGTGTGTTTGCCGTGTGGTAGAGTTGTCCGTGTGTGTGGCATGGAGGGAACCCTCAGGGATGCAAGTCTATCCAAGCAGGAACTCAGACAGTCCTCTTGGGGTACCGGCTCAAACTCTTCTGTAACGTGACAATAAGACAGTCAATATGTCAGGGCCATGTCACACAAGGTAACCAGTTCCAGGCAATCTCCAAGAAGAAAATGCCTTTTACATTTCAATGTTCATATAAAACTTTTCACACGTTTCAGGCAGGTGCTCCAGAGTCGCGTCAAACCAAATTCTGAATGAAGTACATGAAAAATTTGACGTCTTGAACAGTTAGGAGCGACTTGGCGCGCTAGAAGACGGAAGATCGACTGTTGCAGTCATTCTGAATGACTCGGGAGCACCTTGGTTTCAGATGTAGATCTTTTCAAGAGCCGAAACCTAATGTAAATGTTATGTACGGTTCACCTTTCTGTAACCAAAAACTATTTGGGTCGACCTGTGGTCTTGTGGATTTGACCACAAATTCAAGCCCTAACTACTGCGCCATGAGTCGGCAGAAGACTATGAGAAATCCAACCACAAACCTCTCTCAGAGGAGCTCTTGAAACAAAGTTTTCTGAGAGTCCTTGGCTTCACAACCAGAATTAATCAGCAGTCGGATTAGTATGGGACCGGGTTCAAATCCAACTGGGGGCCAGGGTTGTAGCTAGACCAAATTTAGTGGTGGGCAATAAATCAAATGTTGCTGGAAGTCTACCGAGGGGCAAGGAGATCAACCAAATTATTCATGTTTAATTATGGGCCATTATTGCTAAAAGTGGGGCCAGGTTTCAAAACTGTTTGTGTCATGGGGCCATGCAATAAGTTGAATGGCCTTTGGATAGTGTTCTTTCTCACTCCTTATCATTAGCTGTGTCTCAGACCAATGCAAAGTGGACAATATTTAAAATCGGTGCTGGGCAGCATAATGTATTTTTCTCAAGAGTGCTGGGCAAAAATTGAGAGTCCGCCCATTACCGCCCACCGTGGCTACAACACTGCTGGGGGCACACTATGGATTGGGTTTTCAGTCCATACCTTTAATACTGCGTGGGGATTCCCTGGAATTATTCTCTGTGGTTTCCTCCCCCACATCTAAAACTTCTTCCATTGTCTTCTCTCCATTGGGTTCTTGGGAAGTACAGCGTTTAAGTTTGCTTTTATGAGAGTCCTTGGTTTAACAACCAGTGTTAATAAATGAAATGAGATAATGAAAACGCCTCCATTGTCCTTCCACCTACCTTTGTCTTGGTATACATGCATGGTCTCTACATCTGGGTAGACTTCTGTTGGTCTCAGAAGGCTGCTGGACGCTGTTAATATCGGATGTTTCAGCTTGGGTTTGGGTGCGGTCTGCGGGAAACAATTCAAACCACAATCATTGTTGGATTTAATATTCAATTTTGTTGTAGCATGGTGTCTGAGAGTTGGCATCTACAAGAAGTTCAATTCAAATCCTATTTGAGTATTGTTGGTTCTAAAAACAACCGAACCATTGGTCGACAACTCAACGTTTCAATCAGAATGCTCTGATATTCAGGAGAAGACCTTAATAAACTTCCACCATGCAAAGTTTTAATTCTTACCTGAACTTATTCTAATTAATTACACCAGTACACTGACCAGGCTACAGGACTATTCAACTGCCTTCATTTAAACATGTTTGTATGATAGAACAACTGTCCGCAAAATTCTCAATAAATCTCAATCGCATGGCAGATTTTTTAAATTTTGGACCAAAAATCCAAACTCACACAACTCTCAAGAAATCTCAAAATGTTGTTTATATACCTATTCCGCACTGACAAAATTACTTCAGTAGTCCATTCTGTATCAATATGAACCATAAGGTCACCAGAAAAATTTTGACCCAAATCTGAAAATTTGACCATTCCGATGACGTGGCAGATTTTTTTATATTTTGGGCCAGAAATCCAAACTCATCAAATTGTCAATAAATCTCAAAATGTTGGTTGTATATTCTGCACTGACAAAATGTCTTTGCCAGTAGTCCGTTCTGTCTCATTTGGAAAAGTTTTGACCCCAAATCTGAAAATTTGACCATGTCGGCATGGCAGATTTTTTAAATCTTTTAATACCAAAAATCCAAACGCACAAAATTTTCAATAAATCTGAAAATTATGGTTGTTCCGCACTGATAAAATGTCTGCCGATCTGTATCATTTCAAACCATAAAATCACCAGAAAATTGTTGACCCCAAATCAAAAAATTTGACCATATGCCTGCATGGAAGAATTTTTTTAATTTTCGACCAAAAATCCAAACTCAGTCCACACTGATAAAATGTAAATAGTAGTCTGTTCTATATCATTTGGAACCATAAAAACACCAGAATTATTTTGGACACCAAATCTGAAAAGTTGACCATACTGGCATGGCAGATTTTATAAATTTTCGACCAAAATCCAAACTCTCAAAATTCTCAATAAATCTCAAAATAATGGTTGTATACCTATTTCTCACTAATAAATGTCTTCAGCAGACTGTTCTGTATCATTTGGAACCATAAAATCACCAAATTTTTTTTGACCCCAAATCTGAAAAATTTGACCATGCCAAGCATGACAGATTTTTAAAATTTTGACAAAAATCCAAACTCACAAAATTTTGACAAAAATCCAAACTCACAAATTCCCAATTAATCTCAAAATAATGGTTGTATACCTTTTCCGCACTGAAAAAATGTCTTCAATAGTCTGTTGTGTATCATTTGGAACCATTAAATCACCAGAATTATTTTTGACACCAAATCTGAAAATTTTCCAATGCCGGCATGACGTTCTTTTAAATTTGCGACAAAAAATCCAAACGCACAAAATTCTCAATTAATCTCAAAATAACGGTTGTATACCTTTTCCGCACTGACAAAATGTCTTCTGTAATCCAATCCGTGTCATTTTGAACCAAAAAATCACCAGCAAAGTTTTGACCCCAAATCTGAAAATTTATATCGTGTGATGAACAAGTGGAGGGCTACAACAGTATACTGCAGTATTGTGCAAAAGCAACCACATAATCGAGTATTTGATTAGCGTGAATTACAAAGAAGGTTCTTCTGAAAGCCAGAGGAGGGTTGTGCTTTGCCAGGTGAAAAAGCACTCGTACGTTAACAAACAAAGGTTTCAGAGATTTATTTGCGGCGGCAGCAGAGCACAGGAGACTCACGCCCGCAACGACACCATGTTGAAATGCCCGGCTACGTCATCCGAAAAGCTTGGCTCGCCGGACATCTGGGACTGTGACTGCAGCTTGCCGAAATGCCCGGTGACATCACCCTGAACTTTGAGCACACCAGACATCTGAGACTGTGACACCGGTATGACAGATTTTTTTTGTTTTCGACTAAACTCACAAAAGTCTCTGTAAATCTCAAAATTTTTGTTGTAGGCTATACCCAGTCTGCACTGATAAAATGTCATCAGTAGTCTGTTCTGTATCATTTTGAATCATAAAATCACCCCAAAAAATTTACCAGAAATCTGAAAAATTTGACCAAGCTGGCATTGCAGATTTTTAAAATTTTGTAACAACAATCCTCACTCACAAAATTCTCAATAAACTTGAAAATCAAAGTCCGACGATGAATCCTATTAGTTAAGATGATCTTCTTAAGTTTACGATGATTATCTTCTTTAACATACCTGAGCAGAAGGAGCAGCTATGTTGGGTTTCCTGAGTGATAACCCGGGTGTCTTAGCCTGGGAGCCGAGTGGTTTCTTGAAGACTCTATTACCACCGCCACCACTGGCAGACTTGAGTGGTTTCTTCTGGCTCGTGTTCATGCCGGATAGACGAGCTGCGTCGTTGCTGAGGTTTCCTAGGGCTCTCCTTGGGGTGACCATCGGGGACTCACCGACACTGAATGTCTTCACAGCTGATAACAAAACACATCAAAAATGTCAGTTGACATGAATGTATTTGATAACAATTGTAACAGTCAGACAGCAACTGGTCCCCTCACATTCTTTTTTCATCTGGTGATAAGTCTTACTGTAAGCAGTTCAGGGTGAACATGTAAAAACATGACTGATTTGAGGTTAAAATTTTGACATGCGCATATTAAGTGCCCGACAAGCGACCTAAAGCGCTAGTAAGTTTTTAACAAGCGTGGCGCAGAGCAAAAACTTTTGGTTAGCAAATCAGCATTGATTTTCAGTCCATGGTACCGAGGCTGAACTGGAGGCAATAGTTGCAAAAATAACTCATTCCTCCTATTAATGGTCGTTGAGAAGAACCTTTTACCCTCGACAGTCATTGGGTATTTCAAGGGTGATGATTATCTGAACTATGGAGGAAATTGCCTCCATAACCCCTAGTGACACTTGCCTTGGTGAACCTTGAATGTTCTAGTAAATTTTGTCATTAGAGATGACAAAAGTAAAAGTCCTTTATCAAATACCTTGCCTTCCAGCTAAAGAGCTGATGCGATTTTTGTTACTGTTTCCAGCAAGGCTGGTAGTATTTTCCTTATCCACGTAGGCTTGTACAAGGTGAGAAGTCATGCTGACGATTGAAGGTTCACTAAACTGTAAGAAAAAAAAGGAGATTGTGAGGTTGGTTAGCTGTAAGAAAAAAAAGGAGATTGTTTAAAGGTCATTTCATACTTTGATAATGACCCCCAAAAAGACTCCCCTGTGAACCTTAAAGGAGTCCAACATTTTTGGCCTCCATTTAGTTCAGTGCTAGTTGCGATAACGTAACTCTCCTGCCAAAGGCAGGAGGGTCCTCCGGCTCCGCCGTCGGCAGGAGGGTTACGTTATCGCAACCGATGTCGGTCACTTCGAACCAAAGTCACTTCGTACCCAAGTCACTTCATACCCAAATTGTCGTACCCAAGTCACTTCGTACCCAAGTCATTTCGTACCCGAGTCACTTCGTACCCCAATTGTCTGACCGTGGCAGAAGTGGCCGGCCTTCAATATTTTCTTTCATGTGGACAACGACACTGGTTATATTTCATGGTAACTAAAAACAACTTGCAGGAAGATCAGAATAAATGTTCCTGTAAAAATAAAGTGTCCAGTTATTATAATATTATTGGTGAATTAATGTTCTTCACTTTGATGCGATTTTCTCATGGAGCCATGGGCTCCGTTTTTCTACTTGTCCGACGGAGAATGGCATGCATTGAGGGCATATTTTACGCGAGCTTTTCCTCCGTAAATTACTACGTTTTTTTTAACTCTCCTAAAAAGTGAATGTTTTATTTACTGATAAACAGTGCTGATAACAAAAACGATCCCAAACTTTTATTTGAAAAAACAAAACGAAGGTTCTTTTCAATCGTTTCAACTCCGTGGTCTCAACAACCGTACCCAATTCATTCACGTATGACGTGACTTGGGTACGAAGTGACTTGGGTACGAAGTGCCTTGGGTACGAAGTGGCTTGGGTACGAAGTGACTTGGGTACGAAGTGACTTGGGTACGAAGTGACTTGGGTACGAAGTGGCTTGGGTACGAAGTGACTTGGGTACGAAGTGGCTTGGGTACGAAGTGGCTTGGGTACGAAGTGGCTCGGGTACGAAGTGGCTTGGGTACGAAGTGGCTTGGGTACGAAGTGACTTGGATACGAAGTGACTTGGGTATAAAGTGACCGACATTCATCGCAACGAACTAGCAAGTTACTTCTAGAAACTAGAGCCTTATTATAAATATAGTTATAGTTTCTAGAAGTACTAGCAAGTGACATGTTTATTAAAGCATGGAGGTAGACTCCATGTTTAAAGTAATCCGCCGACCCGTTCGTTGGGAGTGCATCTTCAACTTTTCCATCGCCCTACCTCAGATCTGATTCCGAGAGTTGGCCACAAAAATGCCTTTTTTTACACAGTACACCTCAAACTTTCCCAACAACTGACACTGTACAAACTCCAATGAATCAGAATGGACAACAAAGTATCCAGACGTATGTTGAGTGTTGCCATAATGTGTGAAAACCGCAAGAAAGGATTCAAGCAAAGGAAAGAATGTTTTAATAAGGTCAATCACACGACCGAATCAAACTGGGGTTTTAATTTTTCGGTAAGTGTCGGAAATACGTGACTCTGCCCTACCCCACAGTGTGGGACTGTGGTCAAAATAATTCATGACGTGAATTTCTATGAAAACACCGACAGTTTTGATGATGAAAACACGTAAGTAGTAAAGTCATAACGCAAAATACATACCTCAAAGAAATTTGAACTGTCTTATTTCTTAAAATTATGTTTACTCCTCAAAAGAATCTGCCAAACAGATGAAGGAAGAGACTCCAAAGTTGTCCTTGCAAAACACTCAATATCGAAAAACATCAAAACATCTTTTGAGAATCCCGCACGCGATTATGCGGAACGATTTCAACCAATCAAATTACAGAAAAAGTATCTTCTACACGTCGACGTTGATGGCGCTAGACAGAAAGCAAAATACTTTTAATATTCTTTTTAGTTTGATCATGGAGGTAGTGCATGCAAACTGCTATCAACCAATGGTATAATTTTTTTAATAAAAAAAAGGAATAATAAAGGCATGACATTTCGACCCTAGTAGAGTCTAGAATTATTTGTAAATAATGTTGTTGCAATAAAGTAAAGTTGTGTTTTATGGCCTATTTTGACCCCCAACATTTGTATTTTTTCTTTGGGAAAAAAGTCTTTGACAAAAATTAGGCCAACTTAAAACTACCAGTAAGCCTAGCCCTTACAAAGAGAAGTGACGAAAGATCTATAAGAAATCCATAGCTATAGGCATTTCTCCCATAAATATATATTTTTTTGTAAGGAAAGGGGTGTACACATCTCTTCTTCTTCTTCCTATACAAGTACTTTCCTCACATGTGGAAGTATACTGTGAAGTGCAAAAGTGAGCAGGCAATTTGTTCTTTACTTGTACCTTGCAACTTTACAAAAACCAAAGTTGGTAATTTCTTGGGAAGTTTGATACCCTCGAGAAATTCTATTCAAGAGAAATGTTCTCAATAATCTTTGAAGAAAGCAAACAGAAACACATTTTTATGTTATCGTGTTATGGTTTTTATTAGCTGTTATTTACAATCTTTTCATTCATTTGTACATCATCATTGGAATTTGTTGTCACTTTTTTTTTAAATAATCAGTTATTATGTCAACATGATCAGTTATGACTTGGTTTAAAAACTTTGTAGATAAATTAATATTTGTTGTTGATGAAATTGCATTCAAATAGACGCCTTTACAAAGCTAAATAAGAGTACATTGTCAATCTCATTTGTTTTAAAATAAAAGAATTGGTCCTATTTTACACACAAACGAACTATTAAAAAAACCTTAGAACCTGACAGGAAAAGGATTTAAAGGCAGTGGACACTATTGGTAATTACTCAAAATAATTATCAGCATAAAACCTCACTTGGTAACGAGTAATGGGGAGAGGTTGATAGTATAAAACATTGTGAGAAACAGCTCCCTCTGAAGTGACGTAGTTTTTGAGAAAGAAGTAATTTTTCACGAATTTGATTTCGAGACCTCAGATTTAGAATTTCAGGTCTCGAAATCAAGCATCTGAAAGCACACAACTTCGTGTGACCAGGGTGTTTTTTTCTTTCATTATTATCTCACACATTTGACGACCGATTGAGCTCAAATTTTCACAGGTTTGTTATTTTATGCAAACGTTGAGATACACCAACTGTAGTCTTTGACAATAACCGATAGTGTCCACTGCCTTTAAAGGGAGGGTTACAGTGAGGGCACTTTAGTGGAAAATACTGGTTCAGGATGCTTAAAGGTAGTGGACACTATTGGTAATTGTCAAAGACTAGCCTTCACATTTGGTGTATCTCAACAGATGCATAAAATAACAAACCTGTGAAAATTTGAGCCCAATCGGTCATCGTAGTTGCGAGATAATAATGAAAGAAAAAATACCCTAGTCACACGAAGTTGTGTGCGTTTAGATAGTTGATTTCGAGACCTCAGGTTCTAAACTTGAGGTCTCAAAATCAAATTCGTGGAAAATGACTTCTCTCTCGAAAACTATGGCACTTCAGAGGGAGCCATTTCTCACAATGTTTTATACCATCAACCTCTCCCCATTACTGGTCACCGAGAAAGGTTTTATGCCAATAATTATTTTGAGTAATTACCAATAGTGTCCACTGCCTTTAATGGAAAATAATGGTTCAGGATGCTTAATACTAGTATTAGGTACCATCTTTATAACAAGTAGACTTTCTGATAAAATTTACATTATTTCGTTTTGTTGACCAAATTATGACCCTACCTTTTACTTTGTCTAAAGCCAGGTTCATACTTCCTGTGAATGCGAATGCGATACGAATTTTAAAGTCTCAAATTCACAATGAATAATTTGCATAAGTTTACTTGTGCTCAACTCCAGCGAAACATTCGCTTTTGAAGGAAGTATGAACCGGGCTTGACACAACTCTGCACATACTTTGCGCATTTTAAACCACAATAAAGAACCCTTGGCAAACTACATGTGACACGATACACTCCCTAAAACAACATCTTCTTGAAGACACTTAACACAATCATGCAATAGTTAAACAAATTTAGAATTATGCTCAGTATCAAAACAAAGTTGCAAAATAAATCCTACAAATTCAACCAAGGTTATGAAGTGTATGTATATATTTATATACAAGTACTATACCATCATCTTTAAAAAACACAATAAAAAAAGTATGAAATGGAATGCCGAAGGGTAAAGTTGTTGCGTCATTAAAATTTATGACGAAACTAGGTTGGTAAATAAAAGACCTTGATCATGTGGCGGCCATTTTCTCTGTCTCTAATTTAGACCAGGGGCAAGTTTCATTGAGCTGCTAAGCATTAACTAAGCACAACAGCATGCTTAACAGAATAAGAACAATCATTTGAACAATCATTTGACTGGTATCATGTGACTGGTACCCTGTTTTGGGTTGTGTTTTTTGCTAAACAGAAAGTTGTAAAGGAACATTTTCTGTTTAAGCAGCTCTATGAAATTCAAACAAATTCAGCTTCAAGGGAAAACAAAGTCCGATACCCTTTTCAAAGAGTAGGAATCAGTACTCTTGGTTGTATATGAACACAGGGAACATGACAAAATGGCGGCTATACAATACAATTGTTTGCCTCGATCCTTTCAGGGTTTTTTATACACTTTGACCAACACTTCTAAACTACTCAATTCTCAGTCGTTCTTTAATGTTTCAAGTGCAAAGAGTCCATACAAAACTAGCTAAGAGCATCAATTTGGAAGACCTTTTTTCTTGAATACTTGCCATAATAAGACATATTTTGGCCAGTCCAAAAACCATTCTATAAAAATGCTCAAAGAAGCCCTTCCAAAACTGTAATTCAAATTTGAATCTTCAACTAGTCCAACAGCTATTTTTAAGTTCTAGATTAACACTAAAACACAGTACCTTTTCTTGTGCATTTTCAATCCACTTGGGAAAAAAAGGACAGTTGGATCAAAGCTAAAACTATTTGGAAAATGTTGGTTGCTAAACATATTTGGAATAATAGTTTAAAATAGTGATGTCCAGTTGGTCAGTTTAAGCATTTGAAATTATGACAACCATGTTTTAGATCAGCTTAATTTTGATGTCATTTTATGCTTTAGCAGCTCTATAAAAGTTCCCTAATCTTCATCAGCTAGGCCCCATTTTAGCCAAAGTTTATAGCCGCAATATTAAATACAGTCAAAAACCCACATTTTGTAATGAGGTGCGACTTTAAAAGCCAATGCTAATATCCTTTATCATGCTGCCTCCATCTTGGTCATGTGCCTCGTATCGAATAACAAAAGTGAATGCTAATAATCATTTTGCAATTAGTAACCAGACTATTTTGTTCTTTCTGCCTCGGTTTGGTATCAATGGGAGAAATTCAAGATTGCCGCACCGTGATAAAGGTCAATAGTACATAATTGTTACCAATCACAACCAAGAAAACTCATTATTCTCATTTGATGAATTTAAACAAATCTAGATAAACCGTTTTCTTCTCATTTATCACAAGAAAACCATCATCTATATCTCCCAACTCTACCCATGGCTAAAATAAAAACGTAATCGAGCTGTTATTTTTGTAAAGCGCAGATGAGACTAGTACGTCAGGCATTATAAGGACACATTTTATGTGTATTAGCAGAAGAAGAGTTAATTAACGTGTATCTTCTTCAATAAATACACTAACATTAATAACAGATTTGTTTTACTGACTTCAAAAAGGCGCTTTAACCATGGTACAAAAAATTTCCTTCTCTTTGAACTTTCATCTGAATAATAATTAAGGATAAGATATAAATCATTCAGTTATATAAATTGAGAAAGCTTAAAGGAGAAAGTAGGAAAGGAATATAATTGAGAAAATGTTTTTACAAAAAACTAATGAAAAATCATCTAGAACTGTTTTTGTTATTAATTATCAAAAGATTTCAATGCATAAGTACTTCCCTTTTATTACAGCAACATAGTTCATGCAGTTTATAGTGAATAACGTGTCACACTTCAAATTGCTACCAGTTCGTCAATCAAATATTTCATAAATTAAAACACTTATAGTACTACTCATAAGCCACTAGCAAGTTAAATTTGAAATTTGAATTCCTCAGACTAAAGAGAGAGTTGCTGTAATAATGTCAAATGGCTCGGGCAAGCCTTTGCATAGCAACTTCCAGATGAGCAGACCCTGGGGTGGATTTCACAAAGGTAGTCCTAACTTAGGACTAGTTCCAGGCAATGCTAAGAGATAGCCCCAGTCATAAGTTAGGACCAGTAACTCACCCTAACTTAGGACTGGTCCTATCTCTTAGCATTGCCTCGGACTAGTCCTAAGTTAGGACTACCTTTGTGAAATCCACCCCTGGTACCATTGTCCCATACACATCCATTCAGAATCGTGTATGGGTGTTCACCGTCTCTTACGTAACTACCCAAAAGCTTGCCCTATAATAAGTGACATGACAACTGTCTCTACGGTCAGACAATATTCAAATATAACATGCAAATGGCTTATTGACATCTGTTTGTCCACCTTCCGACATCAAGTTATTGATATTAGCTACTTAGTTTTGTCTACAGCTTGTAAAGTTGACAAGGGATAATTTGGAGTATAAATGTTTAGGCAACTTCAGAATGTACTAATATTTCAATCAAGGTACAACTACCCCAAAATTAGGGAATCTAGAAATAGGAACTATCTCAAAATCCAAACAAAATTTTCTTGAAATAGGAAATATAGGCCTAGGCCCAATCTATCTCCAAATCAGAATAAATATATTTAAAGATGAGGGAAACATATCTCAAAATCGGGATATAAGGCCGAGAAAAAAAACAAAAACATGTTTCACATCCGGGTTTTTCAAAAAAAGGAGGAAGAGGGGCTTTTTATTTTTCATTTTTTATTTCAAGATGGCCGCCATTCTTTGTTAAAATGTCAAATATCCATTGTTTTTTCTAATGCTGAAATACACAAAACTTAAATGAAACAATTTAGTCGAGGCATTCAGACAAGACATTCAGATTGTTTTTGCTGAGATCATTTAAAATGACCCTATTTAAAAATGTGCATAAAAAAATAATTTTAAAAATGTGCAAAAAAAAAGGGAGGCGGCCTGTAAAAAGGCAGCGGGCGGGGCACTAAACATGTTTCTCTTTTTTCTTGGCCTAAAGATGTTTCAAAATAGGAGATGTTTGATCCCTAATCAGGAAAATGTTATCTAACTATAAGTCTCACAGTGAGAAAAAAAACCTATCCCAAATAGGAAAATATGTCTCCAAATAAACATATCTCCCAATCGGGATACAACATGTCCCAGAATAGAAGATATATCTGCTATCTGCAATATAAGTAATACTTCTAAATAAGGTGTTAGTCTAGCAATGTATATTTCCCAATCTAGATTCCAATGAGGGATATGTACAGTGTATATTATTATTATAAGATACAAATACCCCCATATTAGAAAATTGCCTCTGGAGTAGATTTACAAATACTTCCAAAACCAGAACAGAATACAGGCCACTGGGACCGTAGCCTTCGTTGCCCCTGGTTTTGGGATGCCCCTTCAAATGTTTCTAATTGACTTTTCAACAAACTCAAAGATGAAATTCCGGGCTTGAGAATAATTATTTCCAAATCATGAATCATTTTTCTATGTTTCCATCACAAACATCAACACTTGAATACACTTGACTATATTTGTGATTTTGTGCTGCTATACAAGATCTTCGGTGAAAACATGTTTTTCCTGGATGACCAAAATCCTTTTTAAGCCATTATACACTTTCGGCACAGAAAAAAAAAAAAAAAAAGTTCACAGATTTACAAATAACTTAAAGGGTTTACAGAAGGTAATGGTGAAAGACTTCTCTTGAAATATTATTCCATGAAATGCTTTACTTTTCGAGAAAACATTAAAACAATTATCAATTCTCGATATCGAGAATTACGGATTTATTTTAAACACATGTCATGACATGGCGAAACGCGCGGAAACAAGAGTGGGTTTTCCCGGTTTTTTTCTCCCGACTCCGATGACCAATTGAGCCTAAATTTTCACAGGTTTGTTATTTTTTATATCAGTTGTGATACACGCAGTGTGGGCCTTTGGACAATACTGTTTACCGAAAGTGTCCAATGGCTTTAACAGAGAATGTACATTTATACTTATTAATTTAAAATAATGATAATCTCAACAGGGGGGGGGGGGTCAATTTCTCATCCTAAAAAAGTAAGTAAAAAAGAAAAGAAAAAGTAAAACAAAAAAATAGTCACGCAAAAAACGTAGTTTCCTTTTAGATTTGTTAGTGTTTAATACTGACTTTAAAGGCATCCGATTTGGAAAGTACATCCTAAGCGAAACATTGTAATTGATTGATTGATTGATTTATTTATTAAAGAACACAGTTTCCTTTAAGCTTTTGTAAAAGCTGACCTTAAAGGCATCAGATTTGGAATGTAAATCCTTCATGAAACAGTTTCATTTTTTTATTTTATAAATTTTTGCATTTTAATGGCCAAGTTTGATGAACACATGGCTCTCAAATTCCTAACATAAACCAAACCAACTATTTATCAATAAATCAATACATTCAAAATTACAAGATTTAAAAAGATGGTTAGCACCTTTTTGGAGCTTGATTCTCACAAAGGTTTTCGGAACCAGAGATCGAGTCAAGAGGTGGCGCTATTCCCTTAGATTATATCGGATTTTATTTGCTATTTATAAATTGCGGATATTCTGGTGCGCTACAAAAATAAATCCTACATCCTTTCGATAGGGAACTTGTTTTGTTTTTTTACAGTAAATCACAGGATTTCCACAATCACCACAACGACCAGACATACACTTTATTTACAATTAATTAAGCCACCCTCAGATTGAGCTCCATTTTGCTTGCAGTGCGACGCCACACACATCAGGATCAAGCAGACAGTTAGCGGGGCTTAACTTCAATTTCTCAGCGAGGCATCATCCTGAAAAAAAAGTCGACCTGAGGGCGACTTAAGATAGAAAAATTACATAACAAGGCAAATGTAACATGCATACACCGAGCAAATTTCATGAAAAAGTTGGCCAAAGATGCTTTATATAAAAAAAACACCATAATGGTAGTTAAAGCAAAGTATTCTCAAAATCAACTACGACTGTAATCCGTCCAGACCCTCCATACTGTCGCCACATGTCTATACCAACACAGGAGTGCAACTATGCTGGAGTGCCCTGCGCGTGTAACAGCAAGTTCGAGTGTGCACAATGGTTAACTGAAGGCTAAATATTTGCACTTGAACCCAGGATGGTCGACCATTGGTTGACTGCTGTGGTCGACCATTTTGAACCAGCCTCGAGCCCATGGTTTCTTCACTGGTACCAACAGCATGTTCCTTTCTAACATGTGTAAAGCGCAGAGGGGAACCAGTGACACTTAAGCGAAAAAGGCGGAAGGTTGACTAGACTTCCAAATGAGTCGTTCTAGTGAGTGCGTCACTGCGCATGTACGTTGCTGGTCAGTTGTCAACCACGGGTCAACTAAATGTGCCCACTCGAACTTGCTCTAAGATACGTACACGATGGCCTGAAGATACAGGTGCGGCCCTTCAAAAAAATTCCAAGAATACTACTTTTTGGGGGTGATGAAACATGGTCGAACACTGGCCATTAGCAAGCGCTTTGTTCATCAAAATTGTGAGTAGGAATGTTTAAGATTGATTTTGTACAAGAACAATTTAGATGATGACTTTACAAAATGACTTAAAATCCTTGTGTTCTATCATTGTGTTCTTCAGCATCATTTTTAAAATAATTTACTTTTTTCACTCTGTACTTTTTCTGAGATACAGAAATAAGGCCTCCAAAATGGAAATTTTTAAAAGCGTGTCCCATACATTCTTACAAATTACTATCGATTTCATTGAACATCTGTTATCAGTAGCAGTGGTTCCATTAACAAAAGTTGTAACTTAATCTTAAACCTAGGCTGTTTTTCCTAATAACAATTGGTTTTTTTTTAAAAGGTTTTTTAAGGCATTTCGTTTTATATTTGCTAATAGACAAAAATTCAAAGGCCATATTCAATCATCTTTGAGTTAAGGGTTTTTCCTAGTTGGAAACAAAATGCTTAACAATTCGGATAAACCTTATTTAATAGTACAAATCATGACAAAAGAACTGTACAAATTATTAAGGGGCCATTCAAAATAGTCAGTGTTCAAACATTTAGTTTTTATAACTAAATTGTTTTCACCCCAATAAAATTGAGATTATTTCAAATATTGAATCTCTCCTTAGAAGGAGGTTCATTTGGGGTCATACTTTTTTCTTCAGAGTATAATAGAACTATAATAGAACTATATGACCCCAAATGAACCAGATATTGTAGATCAAATATCTCCAACATCAGTAGTTTTTGATGACTTTTTCTGAAGTAGTTTTTTTATGTCTGAAACAAACAACTTGTACTTTTTGAATTGACGTCGACAATTTAGCAGGCCATGTTTTTGTTTACATTTAGGGCCCTATATATTTTTTGTATTTTTTTTTTTCTATTTAGAAGAATTGATTTTGCTTTTCAGTTACTTTGACCCACCCACAATTTGGCAAAAAGAATCAAAATTGTTACAATGGACCTTTCCCATGAAATATGCTAATTACATTCATGCATGCGTACAGACCCTATTGGTTGGCAAACGCCATAGAGTTGTGCACTAAGCAGACACACAATCCCGTCTGCCTCACGCAGCCATTAGCCGTGTACAAAACAGCGCGATGTTCCCTCATATTGCCAACCAAAATGTTGGTGCGCACGCGCAATGTGCAATTTACATATTTCATGGAAAGGGCCTCTTCTGAATGGCCCCCAACATACCCACTAATTTAACAATAATTAATTTTATTGCTATAAAGTACTGTTGTTTTTTCTTACTAACAGAATTACAGCATTTAGCAACATATAGAGTACTGAATATTCACAAGATGTGAGGTAACATCAAAATTTCAAAATCACACCATCCAGGGGTTGATTTCACAAAGCACTAAGATTCATCTTAAAGGAACACGCTGCCTTGGATCGTCATGCATGAATTATGATTGAACCACACATCTTAGATCTTCCGGAAATCGGCCCCAAGACTAATAATAGTTAGCAAGAAATCAGGAATGACAATAAAAACCAGTTATGACAATATTTACAAGTTTTACCCAAATTCAAGTATTTCTTTTGTTTTACCCCCAAAAAAGGAGGGGAACGAATCGTCTTCTTCAACTTACAAACAGGTACATCATGGTATTTAATTTACAGGACTGGGCAGAGTCTCTGCATTCCGTGACTGCAAGACGCCAACTCGTAATGTTTCATAATCCCCGGCGTCTATCTCTTCATTCTGCGTCCCCTCTTCAGAAAATGGAATGCTCTCCACGCTCTCGTAAGCAGGGTTGGCGTGAAGGAGAATGTCCTCCAGTTCTCCCGACTCTTTATTGGACGAGATATCAGAGTCTTTCTCCGAGTATTCCGACGAGATCTCCGAGGCAGAGCCTTTGAACGACGGATCCGATTCAGAGTACGACATTTCAGACTTCTTGTCCAAGTCTGGGGCTATTTCCGAGTAGGCTTCTTCCTCTTCGGCGATGCTCATCTCGGGGCATGTCTTGACACTGGCAGTGTCCGAACGGTCTTTCTTGAATGGTGTTTCCTCAGTGGTCATTCCACTGTCTAAACTGGTGCTTTTCGTCAGCCTACGATACAACATAAAACCATCATAAAGTTAGCACAAGATGAAACCACTGCAGATTCAATTATCCAGATTTATTAACAACGGGGGACCTTTTGGTCACTAGGTGGCAGCAGACGTTAATCCATTGTTCTCAGTAGTGTCTACGAGCCCAGAACTTTGTGAACAATGGATATTTATCAGAAATGTCTGCTGCATCCTAGCGTCACAAAGTATCCCTTTTGTTTGTTAGTCTGTTAAAGGCTGTTTTCTTCATAATATATATATTTTGTATTACAATTTTCCTGCTTTTTCTGGATACCTAATTCCTTAATCCTTTGCTCCTCTTTTTGATATAAATGGACATGTATTTGGGCAATTCCAAGCAAACAAGGACATGACACCAAAAAATCAAGTTTTTGTCACAACTTTATTTCCACTTAGAAGTTATAGCTGACATATGAAACCAATTTATTTTTAGTTGTTGACAAGGAATGAACCCAATTTTGCCAAACTCAGCTTGGGCTCCATGTAGGCGTGGCTAAATTGACTGGAACACTGTAATGCGACTGACCATGGTTTTGCCATGTATACCTAAAAGATCAAGTTGCTGACCATTTATAAGTATCCTGTTGGATACTCATGTATAAAAGTTGTGTGTTACATTTAGTAACACATTCGCAAGCTTTTTGGTTAAAGAAAATTTTGCATTGTGACAAGTTGGTTTATTACAATGTCCTTTTTGTGTAATGCGACTGACCGCTTTTTACAACGTTATAACATCCAGAGTACAAAGCCCACAACATTTCTAATGTCATCACTTCAAAGCCTTTGGGTGTCAAGTACAAATCAGTCTATAAACTTGGTGGGAAGAATATCTCACATAGAACTTCTAGCATCAAGATCAAGAAATGACACAGAAAAGTGTAATGCTACTGACCATGGAATTGCCCATTTGTTTGTACTTGTTAATGCCTTTCACGAAGGTCTGGTTTGGATCAAAAGCTAAGGCCATCTCCCTTACTAATTATATAAAAATACATATTAAACTGTTATGGGTGATGGCCTTAGCATTTGATCCAAACTGGGGTTTTTGTTCAGATATAAATTTGTTAGTTACAGATAGTGGTAAATCTATTATTCAACTAAAAGCAAACTATATTCAACTTGTTTAATGATATATTTCACATAAATTAGCCAGTTAATGCTAGAAGACGTCTATACAAGCAATATGCCTTATAAATATGTTAATAAAAACAATTAACAAAATCCAGTTTCTCAACTGCAAATAAGAGCCATACAGCACTCATCTGTCAATCTTGGCCCAATTTTATGGCTCTGCTTACCTCCGATTTTCTGCACTTACAATCACTATTCCCCACTTACACTGTGCAAGTGCCGAATTTCTGCCCTAACTGCATAAGCAAAGAATGCCTAGTATGTGGAGTATGCACAAGCAAAAATTCCCTGCTAACCCGTGAAATATTATGCTTGCGGTAAGTACTGAATTCCCTGCTTCCACAAGCGTTGATTCTTTGCTTACGGTAAGCAGAGCCATAAAATTGGGCCTGTTCTTCTCAGGCTCCTTGTTTTTTAAAATCTTTTCCTATAAAGGGACACGTTGTCTTGGGTTTCGAGCTGGTCTACGAAAAGGGCTTGAAACCGTTTGTTATAACATGCATATGGTTGGATAGATGTTTTAAAAGTAGAAAAAAATGATCCACACAAAAAATGCCTTGAAATTGCACGGTTTTCTGAATACGTTGTGAACTAAACACAGCACGCTATTTTGTGGAGTCAAATTTTTGACTCCACCAAATGGCCGAACGTGTTAGTTCGCAAAATAAAACGCAATTTCGAGGCATATTTGTGTGGATCATTGTATTCTACTTTAACAAAATCTTTCTAACCATATTGATTTTACAACAAATGATTTTAAACCCTTTTCATAGCCTAACTCGCCTGATCCAAGGTAACGTGTCCCTTTAAGCCACTACCCATTTCAAATATTATCTATGTGATGTTAGCTTTTGTAATTCTTAGGTACTGCACATAAGATAAATCATCCTGAGCCTTTACTACTTCCAGTTGGTCAAGATTTTCTGTAATGTATCAAAAGCATTTTTCACACTACTCTATTCCTCAGTGAATAGCCGGGACAATTTCTTTGCTAAGCAAAAATTGAGTGGGGCACCAGTCACAACAATGTAAACTTAATGTGGTTTTGGCTGGTAACCTCTTTCTGTTAAGCAATATTCTGTCTGTGTTTAGCGAATTTGTGTGCCTACAGGCTTTATGAAATTGGGCCCTAAAATGTTTCATTAGTGTTAATGTCTTTATGTCAGTGAACAAAATTGAGCAAATTATTGGAGTAGATTTATGGGTGACAACCATGCGATTAAAACTCCTTTTGGGAGAATTGTGTTGAGATGAACCTGGGTTGCGATTACTACCTCCAGGCCTGATACTTGGAGATTGCCTCCAAATCCCCCGGGTCATTGCATTGGTGCCCTTGAAATGCTCCAGTAGAAATTCATAATTTCCTCATACGGTGCCCTTTACCAAGGAGAAAATGCCTTGGTGCCCTTGCCCTTTCAAAAACGAAGCCTGGGAGCTGGGAGTGGCTAGAATATTGTGAAAGGGGTTTACTACATCGGAACCCCAGGCATTGGAAGTAGTTTTAATCACATGATTTATCAACTGGCGACCAATCACTTTTCCTACTTCCTAAACCATGCAAAGTATCAAATCTAACTTAAGTATTGGTTAAAGGCACTGTACATGTTTGGTATTAAAAAAAACTGTCAAAGACCAGTGTTCTCACTTGGTGTATCCCATCATAAGCATAAAATAACAAGCCTGTGACAATTTGGGCTCAATTGGTCATCGAAGTTGCGAGAAAATTATGAAAGAAAAAACACCCTTGTTGGACGAATTTGTATGCTTTCAGATAGGAATAAAAGACTTCTAGCTAGAAGTCTTTTAATATTTTAGTGAGAAATTACCTCTCTCTCAAAAACTACGTCACTTCAGAGGGAGCTGTTTCTCACAATGTTTTATCTTACCAACAGCTCTCCAATGCCCATACCAAGTAAGTTTTTAAATTAATATATGTTTTCAGTAATTACCAAACGTGTGCCTTCCCTTTAAGCAAACATAAGTCCTGCTTAGCAGTAAACAGGTAACAAGCCTTTAAGCTAGGCAACATAAATCTTTACTGCTTGTTATGTTGTTACCAACTTGTTCTCTTTAATAGTTTGACTTTACCCTGTAAATTCCTGAACTGCTCTATAATTAGATCCAGAGATATCACCACAACCTGCTAATAATGCAAATTGTCAAGTTTGTATATATTCAGCACAAACACCAATACAAATTAAGTAATATTTGATGTCTAACACTCTATGAAAATCATGTGAACTAGGGTTTAAAATGAGCTTACCTTTTGAAAGAATGATTTGAAGTTGAACAGAGAAAAATTTACTACAACAGGATTCGAACCAATGACCTCTGGATTAATGACAGACGTCAAACCAACTGAGCTAATCTACCCCAAAGATGGCGATCTCCCTTTTTTGTTTGTTAAAATCTTTGCTTGGGGTGCCAGTCAGCAGTCATCCAACCAGTAGCTGCCTTATAGCCAGGGATCACACCCAAGTTTAAGATACAACCTGGGAAGCAGCAGCAAGAGGATCACCTTAAGGGGATGCGACTTGTTATTGCAAAGATCAAATAATAAACCCCGAGGGAAACTGACTGAACTGTAAATTTTTAAATGTTTAGGATTGAAAATAGACAAATTGTCTAATGCGGGATTTGAACAAAATGACCTCTGGATTAACGTGCCAGTGCTCTATCAACTGAGCTTAAAGACAGTGGACACTATTGGTAATTGTCAAAGACTAGTCTTCTCACTTGGTGTATCTCCACATATGCATAAAATAACAAACCTGTGAAAATTTTAGCTCTATTGGTCGTTGAAGTTGCGAGATAGTAATAATAGAAAAAACACCCTTGTCACACGAAGTTGTGTGCATTTAGATGGTTGATTTCGAGACCTCAAATTCTAAAATTGAGGTCTCGAAATCAAATTCGTGGAAAATTACTTCTTTCTCGAAAACTATGTCACTTCAGAGGGAGCCGTTTCTCACAATGTTTTATACCATCAACCTCTCCCATTACTCGTCACCAAGAAAGGTTTTATGCTAATAATTATTTTGAGAAATTACCAATAGTGTCCAGTGCCTTGCTCTATGCTTTAATCTAGCCCAATGTTGGCGGTTTTCCCAATTAAAAGAAAAAACCTTGATTTTCAGTTAAAACGAAGAAATCCTATCCCTGATGAAATCAGGGAAAAAAACCTAATAAAAGGGTAGGTCGTTTACTAGTCTGGTGCATTTCCCCCACAAGACCACAAAGATGTCAAGACTTCTTGCAAACGTCTACTGAAGTCGCATGAAGTTCTTTGCAAAATGTTTATAGACATGAACACACAATGAACATCATACTAAAGCAAGGCAAAAAGCACGATGATTGAAGAAAACACTACTTGTGATCTTTAAAATCTAAGGCTTACTTTGCATGAACTTGGGTGGTGATTTAAATGATGTTACTCTTAGGCCTGCAATAAACATCACACTTTTGCTACGTCAAACTCAAATGATTCTCGCTTGACAATTAAAAACGAATCGACGACAAACGTTGAGCTTATATAGGAACAATAGCACTGAAGTAATTCAAAATAGTGAGACGGGAAAATGGTGACACGGGAAAACATTGCTGAAGAATATGTGTCATATATGTGTTTCGAAGCATTGTGTGGTGAGGTATCAATATATATTTGAATATGTGTCATGATGGCAATTTGAGCTGTGGCACTCAAAAATATTAATGAGAAAATCATGGCGATATGGATCCTCACCTCAATGCTTTTTCTTATTTACAATCGTTGGTGAGTGGCGTTCATCATCTTCTTTGAGTGTCAAACAAAATAGATTAGTTTTATTCTGATATCTACAGATTATGTTTGCTCCATTCAGAAAATGATTCCCACTCTAGCCCGGAATACTCCCAGCTATGGTACTTAACAACGTTAAGGTTCCCATTATCAGAAAATGCATCAAAACGATTGTTCAAAAGTATTCTCAAATAGCATCGCCCAACTGAGAATTCACTTTCATTCGACACGGCAAGAGGGCGACGTTTGTCACCAAGTTCTGCTTGGCAAGTTTCTTGGCTAAGCAAGAAATGACCACAGAAGGTGCCAGTCACCGGGAATAGTAACTGTATGGTGTTCTGGCTGGTAACCCATTTTAGCTGAGAAAATTTTGTTTTGTGCTAAGCAAATTTTGGGGGCTTACTGGCTTTATGAAATTGGGCTGAGGACTTTTTTACATTTTAGGCCACAGCCACTGCTGAACTAGTAGAGTGTCATGGCCGAGTGGTTAAGAGCATTGAATTCCAAGTTCTGGTGCTAAGTCACCGGAGTGTGGGTTTGAATCCCGGTCATGACACTTGTGTCCTTGAGCAAGATACTTTACTATAATTGCTTCTCTTTACCCAGGGGTATAAATGGGTACCTGCGAGGGTAGAGGTTGATATTGTGTATGAAAAAGCCACAAGCGCCTTACAGGCAGTTGGGGGCTGTATACTCCCTAGGGAGCTGAGAAATATTACAGGGATGTTATCGGCCCTATGACCAGGGCACTAATGTAAAGAGCATTGATACGGTTATTGTGAAATGCGCTATATAAGATTATTATTATTATTACTATTTGCACCGCTGTGGGCGTTGAGGGCGACTGACTCTTTGTCAGTCGCGATTCTGGTGTCCACCGGATGGACGTTTTGGGCGGAAGGTCCCAAAGTTTTAAAAAGATTTATTCCTCGTGCCCGAATTACCATTGGGAAATCTGGAGTGGACGGCAATGGTGAAACCACTGGGTGGGTGTCGATGGCTTAGGACCAAGGTAGTATCTATAGTATATGCTTTCGGGAAGGAAAGGTAAATTTTCTTATTTTCGACTATTTAGACCCATGTGAGGGAACATGTGTTTCACTTGCCGGGCACAATGGCGGCCAGTCCTTTTGCGCTTGGGTGCATTTGTATGGGACATAATGGCACCCTTTGTAAAATCGTTGAGAGGTTAACAATGGCACGTTTCTTGGTGGTATCAAGGGTCCATGGTGGTCGGTGGATTGCTTGCGGGCCCATGGGTGTCGCATGAGTGGGTACATGAGTGTAAGTGCAAGTGCCAGCGCGCACACAGACATACAAGATTGATTTTATCGGGGTAGAGAGGACCATCGAGGATGGTGGTGTGTTGAGATAACTTGATGCACCATTGAGGGTCGTGCTAGTTAGTTAAAAAATTCCGTGCTTGGCGCCAGGTTTTGTTCTTTGCCGTAGCTTGTTGGGGTTAAACTGCAGAGCTTTTGAGATCCGAAATATTCGGCGCTTCGGATCGGTACCCTAGATAATGGTCCGGAGTTCAGTGCCCCAATGGGGAGAGCCCCCCTTTTATTTGGTTAGCTTTGCATCCATGTTTTAGATAAACCCGGAAAAATAGAGTGCCTATCCTTGGTGAGCCTTGCATAAGGCATGGGTAGTGCCCCATAGTAATGAACATGGTAAGTGGGTGTTTTAAATTGGTAGTGCCCATTTTGTTTAGCTTTACATCGGGGAGTGCCCCAAGTAATGAACCCGAAACAATGGCCGTTTTAAAAGGGGGAGTGCCCATCTTTGGTTAGCTTTTCTTCGGGGAGTGCACCAAGTATAATTAACCCGGAAAAATCGGGTGTAAATATGGGGAGTGCCCATTTTTGTTTGCTTTATGCAGGTATCGGGAAGTGCCCCAAGTATAAACCCAGAAAATGGGTGTTTTAAACGGGGAGTGCCCATCGTTGGTTAGCTTTACATCAGGGAGTGCCCCAAAGTAACGAACCCGAAAGAAAAGAAAAAATGGGTAGGGCCCATCTCTGGTTAGCTTTAGATCCGGAAATACCCCGAGTATGAACCCAAAATGTGTGTGTTTTAAAGGGGGAGTGCCCATCTTTGGTTTAGCTTTCCTTCGGGGAACGCCCCAAGTAATGAACCCGAAAAATCGGGTGTTTTAAATGGGGAGTGTAGTGTTCACGTGATCACACTCGGTTATGCAAATGAGTTGACCTCGTGTAAAGTCACACGGAGGCAGAATGGAAAACTGAGGAACAGAGAATAAAGCACATGTTGATGCAGAGAATGAATTCGTATATTATTGCTTTTAATAGTGTTGATTTAATTCGTTAGTCTATTAAGACATTACAGGAGTGCCTATGTTTGTTTAGTTTTATGTTCGGAAATGCCCCAAGTATGAACCCGGAAAATGAGTGTTTGAAATGGGGAGTGCCCATCTTCTTCGGGGAGTGCCCCAAGTATTGAACCCTGAAGATTGTGTGTTTTAAATGGGGAGTGCCCATCTTTGGTTAGCTTTCCTTTTGGGAGTGCCCCAAGGATTGAACCCGGAAAATTGGGTGTTTAAGATGGGAAGTGCCCATCCTTGGTTTTCCTTCGGGGAGTGCCCCAAGTATGAACACGGAAAATGGGTGTTTGAAATGGGGAGTGCCCATCTTCTTCGGGGAGTGCCCCAAGTTTTGAACCCGGAAAATTGTGTGTTTTAAATGGGGAGTGTCCATCTTTGATATGCTTTCCTTCTGGGAGTGCCCCAAGGATTGAACCCGACAAAATCGGTTATGTAATGGGGAGTGCCCATCTTTGGTTAGTTTTATATCCGGAAGTGCCCCAAGTATACACCCGAAAAATGGGTGTTTTAAATGGGGAGTTCCCATCTTTGGTTAGCTCCTTCGGGGAGTGCCCCAAGTATTGAACCCGAAAAATCGGGTGTTTTTAATTGGGAGTGCCCCAGTAATGAACCCAGAAAAATTTGTGTTTTAATTGGGGACGGAATAGCCTATCTTCTTGTTTTGCTTTTCATCGGGGAGAGCCCCCAAGTAATAAACCCGGAAAAAAAGGGTGTTTGAAATGGGGAGTGACCATCTTTGGTTTTTTATCGGGGAGTGATCCCATTAATAATAAAGAAAAAAAAAAAAAAGAAAAAAAAAAAAAAACGCTTTGGATGGCGAGTGCCCCACTTGGGTAGGCCTTGCGTAATGAGGGAGCGCCCTGAGTAATGAGCCCTGAAAATGGGTGTTTCTAAACGGGGAGTGCCCCTCTCTTTTGGTCTTGGCCGGCACTGGGGCGTCCCCCTTGCTTGGGCCTTGGAAGTTAGGGAAAAACGGGGAGTGCCCCCTTAGGTTTAGGCGTATTTTGGTTTAATCGGCCAATGGACGCTGGAAAATCTCTACAGGCAAAATGAGGTCTAGTATTTGGAGAGTGCCTACATCCAGAGATCATGATTTGAAGCTTTTAGACGTACAAAATAAGTTTATATACTTGTGTAGAGCCAGTAGGGGAGATGACCTTAGCTTGTATCCACACCGGGTCTTCGTCAGATGTATAAGCAAACACAAGCAACATAGCAGAAGGAGGGCAAAGAACTATGGGAAGGCTCCGAAAAAGCGGAAATTATACCCATTCAAAGTTGTTATCTTACAGACATGGGGTGGCTACGATCCCTTAAGAGTAACGCAGTGAGGACAGAATGATGGTCAATGGAAGGGTGGATTACCGGCCAAAAAGGCTAGCTAGTAGGGGAGCAGGACTTTCGTATCTTATAAAGTTAGAAATAAAAGGAAAGGCAACGGGGAATGCCACACTTCCGGTTTTGGCGGGCAGCAGGGGAAGGCCCTAGGAAATGGACTTGGAGGTGTGCACTCTGAAAGTTTGGTGCCTCTGTTGGTTTGGCCTTTGGCCTTAGTTAGCCTTGGTAGGAGGGTGGTATTTATAGGTACGGCCCACGGGGAGTACCCCCTCAGTTACCCCTTAGTCTGAATGGCGTTGCGTTTATGCATTGAGTATGGTCTGAGAGAGTTCTAAATGGGGAGTGCCTTTATAGCGGTTTTGGCACCATAATATACGAAACTGGCCCGGTTAATGGGGTTCCTATAAGACTAGAGCTCAATAAAAGAAGCTTCTTAAAGGAGGTTTGGCAGATTGTTTGCACTTGTATCACGTTTGTTCAATACAGGCAAAGTCGGCTTTGAAAGTCCATAAGCCTGGCAGGCTTCAGTTGCTCAAGGCTTCCCGAGACCAGTTACGATCGTAACGTAGCTTATGTCATGGCTCTACGATCGTAACGTTGCTTATGTCATGGCTCTACGATCGTAACGTTGCTTATGTTATGGCTCTACGATCGTAACGTTGCTTATGTTATGGCTCTCCTTCGTAAGTACGTCTCCGAGTTCGCTCCTCTATCACCCGAGGACATCAAAGAGAAGCAGTTGTATGTGCCGAGAGACACGGATGTCTGTTTCCGTTGCCGAAAAAGGGGTAAATTTTTATCGAGACTGCAAGGAAATACTCTAAGTTTTCTTGAGCCGGTTTGGCATGGTGGACTTTTAGTCAACGTACATCGGGGGAAGGGAGCCTCGGGATGATATTTGGGTTTTCTATGTGCATGTTCTAAAGTGGGGAATTATTAGATATTCAGGTTTGTTCGAGGAATGCCTCGCCCCCTACTTACTAAAAAAAAAAAAAAAAAGAAAGTAAAATTGCACGTAGAACACAGTCGTTTGTAGTGTTGTGGTTTAGTTTGTCAAATAAAACAATTTGAGCGGTTGGCAGTTGGCGCTAAGAAATGGCATTTTTATGTGAAATGTATTCATTATTTATTGTCCGAGTTTTGTTTCCTTTTTATATATTTTATAGATCGGTCGTTGGCCGTTGGAAATGTTTTACAAGCTGTGCTTTGAACGGTTTCTCTCTTGATTAAACCTAGGAGTATAGGCGGTTCTTGAAGATATTGGGAACCCATGTGTGGGAGCGCTCATCTTGCTACCCCTTTGATCCATGTTGCAGCTCAGGCTGCAAGGCGGCGCAGAGGTTCGTGTTTCTGGGTAGATATATCATGAGTTGTTGCAGGGGGCCCCCCGATGGATCAGAGCCAAGTCCTGCTAAAGTTCTTTCAGGTGTTTGCCGGCCTAATTTTCAAGCCCTGCGGTTTCGAGACCCAGATTTATTTTGTAGCTGGAAGGTCTGCACGATCATCCCCAGGCGTGGAATGACATTATTGACTGAGCGCCCTCACGCCGGCCAGCAGATAGGGCGATGGTTGCGTCAGGGCGTAGACCTGTTTGAGTTTTTCCCAACCCTTTAGAGGGAAATACCGGGGTAGAACCTTTGACTCGGCTATCCTTCCACCCAGGTACTTTTCTAACGCCCCTATTTGCAAGGAATTCACCCCTTTCATTAATGAGACAATTTCGAAGCGCCTTGTAGAAGGGTCAGTGGAGCTTTTGGGGCGGTAAAAAGCACGAAACCGCCGAGGTGTGTCAATGCGCTCACCATCGAACCCCCCCCCCCCAAAAAAAAAAACAGACTAGTTTTGTCGATGAAGGGGCCGAACATCTGGTGTAAGGATACACCTTTCAAATAAGTTCCATTGGGGGATACTGTGGAATCGACTAGTCGAGGTGGAAAGTTCTCGGGAATCGACGACGCTCAGGGATACAAACAAATCCTTCTAAATGAGAGGTCTAGGACCTTCTGTGGCTTCGAGTGGGCGGGATTCTATTTTGTGGACACTACTCTCCCGTTCGGTTTCAAAAACAGTGCCTACATATATTCCTCACTTGGGTTTTGTCTCTCAACCTGGTTAAAAAACAGGGGCATTCACACAGAAGTTTGGATCGTCGAACGGTTCATTGGAGAGTGTGCTGGAGAGAGGAAGTCTTGTTCCTAAAGGCAGAATGTTTGTTTTTGTTTGTTTGCAGGGCTCGATAAGCGACTCGAGTCAAAAGGCTGCTAGAGCGTTGTATGTAGTCTGTTACATGCAGTCACTTGGATACTTCATCAACCTGAAGAAGAGCCAGTTGCAGCCGGTTTCATGGATGATGCATTTGGGTCTAGGTTTTTTTTTTTCAGACTCCCTATCTTTCTGGATCACGGATAAGAAGAAGTGCTCATTCGCCCATGTTAGGGAGGACATGTTGAAAGCAGGTTCGGTGCTTTTGAAAAGATGCAGCACTTTGTCGGAAAATGCCAAGCTTCATTTTAGTGTTCATTGCTACTTCCCTTTTGTCCGGGAGTGTTGCTCCTTTATGGTCGAGTTGGATGAGGTCACACCTGTTCATTTAACTCAACCGGTGCGCGATGAAGTGCTCTTTTGGCGTTTTGTCGACTCATTTTTAGAGCCTATCCCATGGAGGAAAGAGCGGCACCAGTGACAGTAAGGTTGGCGTCGGATGCCTCTGATCATAAATGGGGTGGGTATTTGTTGCTTCCAGGTCAAAACGCCATCACCTTCGGCGTTTATTGGTCATCTAATGTGCAATTTATAACAGACATCTGTTACAAAGAGGCACTGGCTTTGTATTTTGTTTTGCTGTCAGAAATATATACACTCTTGGACAGAAGAGTCGATGTGCAGGTAGATTCACAAAGTCTCTCCTAGAAGCTAATTTCGGCCTAAAGTTGGAGTGGGTCCCAAGTGGGGAGAACCAGGCAGATTTTCCATACAGGGAGCTTTCTAGAGCGGGCGATCGTCTTACAGCGTCGATGTGGCACTTCCTGCAAAGGGAGCTCGGTGGAAATTCGGGGTTTTCTTGGGGTCTCACGACACTGCTCTCCAATGTTCCGAAAGGAAGATTCCAAGTTCCAGGCTCGTCAGGGGTAAACGTGTTTGCACAGTCATGCCCTCAGGGTGAGCAGCTGTATCTTTTCCCTCCCTTTGTGCTCATTCCAGCTCTGATCAAGCTTTTCATCGAATGGGGAGTGTGTCGGTGACAATAGTAGTGCCGAAGCACCACCATCCAAGGTCCTGTTGGCCGCGTTTAGTGTATTGTGCGACAAGGTCTTTGCGCCTAGAGCGGAACTCGGTCAGACGGGCGTCCTGGTATTTCCGTCAAGGCGAGGATATGGAAAAAACTCAGAGGGCCTTCGATTCGAGCTTTGGGCATGCGAGTGTCGTTTTCCTGCGGATGGTTGGATTTCGAGGGAGGTTCGTTTGCCGCTCAACACCCAGTGCTTCTAGTATCTGATTTGATGTTCAAGGGTATGAGGGGATTTGGTTGGCCAGCGGTTGCCAGGTTGAGGGTAAATGGCGGAGCAAGATTGGGAGTCTTGTGCAGCGTTTTGGCAGAGCCCTGTCGAGCAAAGAAGCCGGAGTTGGCGGTTCTAGACAGAGGTGTAAACGACATCAGCAAGGCTGGCGGTGCAGGAGTAGAGGAGTTGCTGAGAGTTCTTGCCTCAGCGGGTAAACGTTTGTAAACCAAGTGTCAGGGGATAAAGTTTGTATTTTCTCTCCAATGATTGTATATCTCAGTCAGACCTAGTAGGTCAGGTTCATTTAACGGTTTGGGGGAGTATGAAATCACAGAGACGACTGCAAATATGACTCAGGTCAGTTTTGGTCTTGCGTGCCGGAGTGCACGTGGATTTAGATATTTCGCTCAGGTTCCTTTTACCCCAAACAGGTTTTGGTAACCGTACTGTTTTCTTTCCTTTCCTTGTCTCTCAAGCTCGCCCGGGTCAAGGAGAGTCTTAAAGAGTTGGACGATCGTTTTGACAAGTTTGACATTCAATACGCAGAAAAGGAGTTTGATAAGCAGTTTGTCGACCTTTCTTTGGAGCAATCATAGATCAGGCTATTTCACTGACGGCGAGGGCTCGATTCAGCGACCCTAGAGGGTGTGGCTAAGTTTTGAGCGGATCGAGACTCAAAGGGTCGAACACAGGTTCATGCCTTGGGTTGCGGAAATTTTGGAAAAAGTGGACCTTTTGGCTGTGGGTGTGAGCGACATCTTTCAGCCCGAACAGTCGATTCATACATTGGTCAGCTCAGGGCCTATTTCAACACAGGTGGAAAGACACTTCCTTTGCGGCAGAACTCACAATGGGGCAACCCTTGTATTTCCTTTCGAGTGCGGAAATATTTAAAGGCAACGAGGCTTGAGCAAGCCCGGGTGACGCCCAGACAAGCAGTCCCCATTTTCTCGGACAGGATCAGGTGGCTCGCAAACGAAATCAGGAAGTGAATAACAAAGCTTCAGGAGACCGACCATGTACACTTCGTAGGGCAGTTCATGTTGTACAGGGTCTTGGCTTTCTTCTTGTGCCTATGGTGGGCAGGAGGTAGGTCGGAAGACCTAGGGTGAACGAAGACCAGTGAAATCACTAAGATTTATGGCGGAGATCTTCTTCTCAGCCACACTATTGGCCAAACTGTGCGTCAAGGTGGCTCATCTCTCGTTGTAATCCCCAATTAGATAGTGAAATGGACCCGGCAGGGGCTTTGGAAGGCGTGGTCAGGTTTGCACGGGATACGGACATCTACACCGGATCACAGGTCGTTGACTAACAAGCCGTTCACTGGAAACGGCCCCACGAATCGCCTCAAACTATACTTCTCAGCTTCGTCAGATCCGGGTGACCGCGTCTTAAGACCCTACGGTGGAAGGGCGGGAGTAGCAGCCACTCTGCGGTTGCAGGGAGCCACGGACCAGGAAGTGATGGATCACTGCGGATGGGTGACACAGTGAGCGTACAGACACCACACTTTGATAGATGGACAGAGTAACCAGGCGCCGCACCACGGTTCTTTTAATAAGGAAGGCCATTGAGGATGAAGGAAAGGAGCGGCCATCGCCAGCAGACCAGGCTGGGGGGGGGGGGGGGTTCTATCGGCCCTAAACTCCGGCTTCAAGGCTGAGAAGGCTTTTAAATCTCCAGCAGGGCAGGCAGCGACGGTGTGAGAGTTGGATGAGAGATGGGGGGAAAGTGGGGGACAGTGGCGTGCGGATCCTGGGTGCGGGTGAGGAACCTTTTCTACCCAGTCCTCAATCCATGTAGAGACCGGAGCCCAGGACGAACACAGCGGTGCAAATAATTTACTATTTGCACCGCTGTGGGCGTTGAGGGCGACTGACTCTTTGTCAGTCGCGATTCTGGCTGGGCTAAGGTGAGGGCGTCAATAGCGGTGGGACTGTCCGGCGGACCCCCTTTTTGTATTTGGGTTTTGGGTTTTGGGGAATTCTTTTTACCCCACCCACCCTACCCCTTTTCGCTCCCGGTTCTGGTTTCTACGTTTAGAACCTTTTCTACCCAGTCCTCAATCCATGTAGAGACCGGAGCCCAGGACGAACACAGCGGTGCAAATAATTTACTATTATAATTATTATTATTATTATTATTATTACTATTATTACTATTATTATTATTATTATTAATATTATTAATATTATTAACTAGGACACGAACTTAGTCAAAAGAATAATATGAGAGAAAATGACTTACTTTGTAGGGGACGCTCTAGGCACTGGAACAGGGGCCTTCTTTTTGGACTTGGTTGCCAATCCATCTATTGTGAAATAATAATTTTAAAAACTTGTTACTTGAGTACCCTACACAGAAATATGCAAAGGCCTTGTCAGATGAGGTAACTTTTACTGGCAACTTGGAGATAGTTTTAATCCTATATAAATGTAGACATATACATGTACAATAAAACTAACATGTGAAACTTTAATTCCAAAAGATGCGAATAGATGGATGCGCACTAGGCGTTATCGACCGCCATATTTGATGAAATGGCACGCGTGTAAGGCTATCATTGGCTGAAAGTTGTGCGCAGCGCGTTATACATGCGTGCACTTTTCCATTGCTTTCATCAAACAAAGTTTTTGACACCAATTTTAATAGTGATTACCAAATGTATACCTTCTCTTTAACGTGTCACCTTACCATGAACTTTAATCCTCAGTGAATTCAACCGAGGTAAACAATAAGAAAACTAATAGTTTTGGTTTTTACCCATACACCGATGTGTGTGAGCCCTGTATACTCAGCACTTTCCTGAGTCCTGTGAAAAAATATCACAGGCATGTTACTCGGGTGGGATTCGAACCAACGACCCTTGCAATTCAAGAGCAGTGTCTCACCAACTAGACTACCGAGGTTGCCCGATAGCTAGAGGCAGTTTGAATCCTATGTTTCGGCAGCGGGTACCGCAACGATACAATAGATGTTAAATTTGCATCGGGGATAAAGAATATTAATAAGAAAACTAGGAAATTTAAAGGGAAATTCACAACATTTCTTTGACTGGTAACCCCTTTATATGTAGAAAAAATATCTACAAATGTACTCACTTTGTTTTTCTGGAAGATTTGTTACATCTAGTTGGGGGGGGGGAAGAATAGAAAAGAAAAAAATTGTTGTTTAAAGAAGGATACACACTGAATAAATCGTCTCCCCGTGGTCTCTGGCTCTAGTCTAACACCCTTTTGCCAAACTGAGAAACACAAATACAAGAACTAAAGTCTACTAAGACTCATTGAGTTTAGCTCGGTCTGCCATACCCTTCCTAAACTGAGAAACTCTTGAGCTTGAGTCAGCTTTGAATGAGTGAGTTTAGCCAGGTCTGCCATCCCCTTCCCAAACTGAGAAACTCTTAACGTAAGAGCTTGAGTCAGCTTTAATTGAGTGAGTTTAGCCAGGTCTGCCATCCCCTTCCCAAACTGAGAAACTCTTAACGTAAGAAGTTGAGTCAGCTTTGACTGAGTGAGTTTAGCTAGGTCTGCCATCCCCTTCCCAAACTGAGAAACTCTTAACGTAAGAGCTTGAGTCAGCTTTGACTGAGTGAGTTTAGCCAGGTCTGCCATCCCCTTCCCAAACTGGGAAACTCTTAACGTAAGAGCTTGAGTCAGCTTTGACCGAGTGAGTTTAGCCAGGTCTGCTATCCCCTTCCTAAACTGTGACACTCTAACTCAGGAGCTCAAGCTTGCTGTGACTCAGCGAGTTTAGCAGTTAAATCAGGTCTGCCATCCCCTTAATTACCAAACTGAGAAACCCTAACTCAAGAGCTTGAGTCCACTGTTCGACGGCTCAGTGAGCTCAGCCAGGGCACAATTTCATAGAGCTGCTTAAAGCCATTATACACTTTCGGAACAGAAAAAAAAAAAAGTTCACAGATTTACAAATAACTTACAGGGTTTACAGAAGGTAATGGTAAAAGACTTCTGTTGAAATATTATTCCATGAAATGCTTTACTTTTTGAGAAAACATTAAAACAATTATCAATTCTCGACAAAGAGAAATACGGATTTATAGTAAACACATGTCATGACACGGCGAAACGTGCGGAAACAAGGGTGGGTTTTCCCATTATTTTCTTCCAACTCTGATGACCGATTGAGCCTAAATTTTCACAGGTTTGTTATTTTATATATAAATTGTGATACACAAAGTGTGGGCCTTGGACTGTTTACCGAAAGTGTCGACTGGCTTTAAGCACAAAATAAGGTTACCAGCCAAACTACAATGTCACATGAACCATTTGTGATTGGTATCCTGCTCATTTCTGCTTCGCAGAGAGTTGTTAAAGCAACATATTCTGCTTAAAAGCATCTCTATGAAATTGGGCCCAGGTATACCATCTCCCTCCCCAAACTGAGGAACCCTATTTCAGGAATTGGAATCTCCTAGAGTCAGAACCACCACCCCTACCGGATTGATCGACCCCGTGGTTCTCGGGCTGAGACTCGACGGTGGGTTCGGCTTTTGCTACAGCTACTTCTTCGGATCTCATTCTCCTCCTCTGCATGATGGCGAGGAGCTCAGAGCTAGGAGCTCCTTTGCTTGAACCGTCAGACCCTCCAGCAGCACCTCCCTGTGCTCCCGTCTTCTTCAGTACAGTCTGTTTATAGAAGGAACACAAGTTTTGAGTTACGCGACGGCCAACAATTGTATGGCTTAAAACTGGCACCCCAGAATAAAAAAATGTTTTTAAAAAAGGGAGACCGCCAACATAGGGTTATTAGATGGGTCAGTTGGTAGAGCACCGTCACGTTGATCTGGAGGTCGATGGCTCAAATCCCACTCTAGTAAGTTTTTCTTTGTTCAAGCCCCCCCCCCCCCCTCCAGAAAAAAACCCCAAAAAACAGGGGGAAAAAAAAGGAAAAAAAAAAACATTCGATTTCACCAATGTGTACAGCAAATCATGAACTATAGGCGATCTTGTATTCGGTTAGGATTATGTTTAAGCTTCTGGTAAATGGATCTAAACACATTTTTTTTGGTAAATATTGATTTATCTTTTAAAGTTTAGAGACAATGTTCATTACAAATATGAAATTTAAATAGTTGGTTCTCATTACTTTGTCTTATAAAGCTATTTTTTTTTTTTTTGGGGGGGGGGGGGGGATTTGGGAAGGGTGGGGGGATTTGGGAAGGGTGGGTGAAAACAATGTTGAAATAAATTTGTTGATGAATAATAACCCTACCAGCATTCCGTTGAGCTGACTCATGGCCGGGCTCATCTTCTTGATGGATCCAGGACCTTTCCTAGTGAGCAGCGTCTTCACCTAGGGATAACAGGAGGGAAAACAAAAACAGCAATCAATGTCTACTGCGATCAACACAAACAGTTCATATCTATGACAAACCTTAATGTAAATAGGTGATCCTAAACCTGGGCATGATTGTGAAATTTAAAGGGTATGTACAAATGCATTTGTTTGGGTAATTGTCAAAGACCAGTATCCTCACTAGGTGTACCCTATTAACATACGTGTAAAATAACAAACCTATGAAAATTTGGCTTCAAATGGTCATCAATGTTGCAAGAAAATAATGAAAGAATATTACCCTTGTTGCATAGAATTGTGCGCTTTCAGGATGCCTGAGCAAGGCTTTATGCCTAAAGCCTTTCTCAGATTCACATTTGTGGGTGAAACATTACCTGTTTCTCTAGAACTTAATTATTTAATTCCTTCGTTTCTAACAATGTTTTAAGCAATAGACAGCTTTCCAGTGCCCTTTACCAAGTAAAGTTTTATGCTAACAATAAGTGTCCACTACCTTTAAGGGGCAGGAGTCATTTACGAAAACCTAAATCGTTTTTACCTCTGTCTGTACAGGTTTGAGTTTGACTCGTCCACTCTTGATTCTATTCATCATCTCGTCAATGGTAGCTTCATATTGCTGCTGATGAGGATCTCCAGGTTCTTCACAAAAAAAACCAGAAAAACACAAAACTTCATGATATGGAAAGGTTTGCGGTAACACCATGTGTGTATCTACTTGCCAGGTAAAGTTTGTTCTTAGAGAACCGTCTTTCTTCATTCTGCTACCGCGGAGTAGATTTATCCGATCTGAAAAGAACTGTCCTGCTTTTTAACTACTACCCGGGTAAAAAGAGCGCTTGGAGGGAGATGTAAAAGATGAATTTGAGAACTATGCCCCCAAGAAACTCAACCTGATTTTCTGTCTTCTTCATAGATTTTTTTATTTTTTTATACTTGTCTTCTTTCGACAAAATTGGTTGATTTCTTTATAAATAGGATATGATTAATCAATTTCTTATTCATAAAAACACTGTTTCATTGGGTTAACCACCCACAGGGAAACCTCTGGCCAATTTTTAAATTTATTTGTTTTATAAGGTTCGTGACCCGTACGATAACTTGCAGGCCTTCGCGCCTTCTTTATGTTGAAACTTTTGGCCTTGGTGCCCTTTCTACTGGCCTTGGTTCCCTCCAAAATTTGGCTTGCTCCAAGGCCAAAGTGGCCTTGCCCTAAAAAAAATTGTAATTCCAGGCCTGCTTGGATATTAGATAAAACAAATAATGAATGTTGTTCATTCAGGCAATAGTGTGAATATTTTCATCCGTAAAAGATGGAATGTTCCATTCAACTTGGCTCATTGAAAAGAACATTCCATCTTTCCACCGTTGCACCAATAAACATTCATTATTTTTATATTTATCTTCTTTTTTTTCTTCTTTTTTTCTCAGCGTCTATACTCACTCTTGCCTTCATCCAACTCTGTGATTGTTGATGGTGTTCCTTTAGCTCGCCGTCCACCAATGATTTTGCGCAGCACTCTGCAAGGAGAATCAAAACCTCAATTATACACAACAATCCCGACAATGTTCTTTTCAAAAACTTAAACGTAAACATTTTCAAATGCATTCACACTATTGTTTGATCGCACATCACATAAATCATACTCCAAATGTGCTCAGTGAGGGCGCTGTCAAAATAAGTGAAATTTGAGTTTAGCTTTAAAGCTATGCAAAGATCATAGCATTGATTGGATAGTATTCTACATTTTGGGATGAGCAGGTTACGGAGCTGTAATTCATTCCTGTCACTCAAAAGTTCCGGTCAGATTGGCGTAGCGGTGTCTTGCCGTGCCTTCCTTTGAACCCCCGTTTGAATCCTACCAGGGGCACTATGGTGATTGGGTTTAATTCTCGGGGGTTTTCCTCTCACATCTTAAACTGAAACTTCTCAATTGTCTTCTCTCGCTTTTCTGAGAGAATCCTTGGCTTCACAACCAAAATCCATTGATGAAATTAATTGAAATGAAAGTTGTTTTACTGTAACAGTAAAGAAATGAACATCAAGCTTACTCCAGCGGCGAATGGGGCACTGGTGGAGGGGGAGGTGGGGGCGGTGGTGGGGGCGCTACGGGCTTCCACATCGCCTTGTCCAGCTCAGCCATCAGCTTCTTGATTGTCATGTCTTGCTCGTTGATCTTCTCCTTTAATTTCCTGAAGTTGGGCTCCTGCTCGATGATCTTCCTCTCCAGGGCCTCGTTCTCCTCCCTGGCGATGCTGAGCTTGGTCTCCAGGGATTCCATGTGCTCTACGTCTTGGGCCTCGGCGAGCTTGCCTTCCAGCTGCACAATCTGAACAAGAATAACAATCGATTTTGACAGTTTTACCAGAGCGGGATTTGAACAAACCAGGCATGTGAGTAACTATCCATGAAAAAAAAAAGAGGAAAAGAGAAAACCGGACAAGAAAAAAAGAGGAAAAGATACTATTCCTATACTTTTGTACACAGAAAGTGAAGGAAAAAAAGGGGAAAGTCAAAGCCAAAAAAGAGGAAACCAGCTGAAAAGAGGAAGTCTCACATGCCTGACAAACTATCTTCAGATTGACTCCCACGTGCTCTACCACCTGGGCTATAATCTAGCCCTATGTTGGCAGTATCCCTATTTTGCGACCTGAACAAGAATAACAATTATTTCATTTCATTTCATTTATCAATCTTCACAGACAAAAATGCAAAGTACAAAATTAAGAACGATAAAATAAAACATTTACACAAAACAAAACACAAAGTAGCACCCTGATGATGGAGTTAAAAAAAAAAGTAAACTAAATTACTATCAAGTTAATCTCCTGACGCCACACTTTCAGAAACAGACAACATTCAAGGACATTATGGACATTAATAAAACACGGCTGTGATTTTGGGGTTGAACAATGAAAAATTACTAGAGTGGGATATGAGTGAACCAACTACCTCCGGATTAACTTGTGGGCGCTCTACCAACTGAGCTATCCAGCCCTCTGTTAGCAGTCTCCTTATTTTGTCAATATCTTTGTTTAAGGGTGCCAGTCAGAAGCTATAGGGCCGTTAACTGCCGTTTAGCCAGGGATCACACCCAAGTTTAGCGCCCAAATTTACGATAAAACCTGGATGTTCAACTCCTTGTATTTCTGTTTCTCATCAACAAACCTCCTTGTCAGCTGCTCCACCCTGTTCATTACTTGACTAATCTCCCTACCCATTACAGTTAAAGCCATTGGACACTTTCGGTAAACAGAATTGTCCAAAGGCCCACACTTCGTGTATCACAACTTATATATAAAATAGCAAACCTGTGAAAATTTAGGCTCATTCGGTCATCGGAGTCGGGAGAAAATAACAGGAAAACCCACTCTTGTTCTTGCGTGTTTTGCCGTGTCATGACATGTGTTTATTGTAAATCGGTAATTCTCGATGTCGAGAATTTATAATTATTTCAATGTTTTCTCAAAAAGTAAAGCATTTCATGGAAGAATATTTCAAGAGAAGTCTTTTACCATTACCTTCTATAAACCCTGTAAGTTATTTGCAAATCTGTGAACTTTATTTCGAAAGTGTTTAATGGCTTTAACTGTCTAAACCCATGGTTTACCTCTTTCTCATATCTCTGTTTTTCATCAGCGAGCTTCTTTGTCAGTGGCTCCACCCATTAGAATATAATACCTAGTTCGGCTGCGCGTACAATACGCTGGCTAAGCCTGTGCACTGACATTAGTGACGTGCTTGAAGCAATGTGCAGATTTGTATGCGCGGCGCACAGGTTTGGCCAATGAACAGCTGCTTTTTTACATCTAGGTGAGGGCGCCCTACTGATTTGACAGGTGCATATAAGGTTTATAAAGCAAAATTGCCTCAAGCGCGAGAAATTTTAATGCGTCCATGACAAACCAAATTGCTTTCGACACAGGCAGTGGAGCGTGCGCACACGCGCTCAATCTAGGTTTTTAAATTCTATATCCATGGTTCCACCTTATTCATTATAATAATTTATAATATAATAATAATAATACGGTGGGCTAATCATCCTTACTCCCAGCTAAGAGCTGAATTGCGAAGGACGCGGCTCCGACTAATTTTGTTGTGTCTGTTTTTCTTTGTGTTGTGTTTTGTTTTTGTTTTGTTTTTGGTTTTACTGCGCCTTGAACACCCAGCAGGGTGGATATGTGCGCATTACAAGTCTAATTATTATTATTATTATTAACGTGTTCAAGAAACTTGCATGCAAGGGCGCCTTTGGCTGCCGGCCACATCAACTCATTATGACCACGGAGCACAGCCAAAGTGTTTGATTTTTTTTCCCCGGGGGAGGAAAACCGGATGGTATGGAAAACTATCGTGGCACAGCAGAGAACCAACGCACAACTCAACTCACATAATGGCCCCGGCCGGGAATCGAACCGGGGTCACCTTGGTGAGAGGCGAGCGCTTTACGCACAAGCCAACCATGCCACCATTACTTCTTCCAATCTCCCCATCCGTTAATGTTTGTCCTTACAATAAGATCTAAACCTACAGCTCACCTCTTTCTCGTGTTTCTGTTTCTCGTCAGCGAGCTTCTTGGTCAGTTGGTCCACCTCGTTCATGACTTCCTCCATCTTCTCATCGGGTCCGATGGTTTCGTTCAGCATCAACATGCTCTGCCTCTTGTGAGCATCGGCCGTCTGCCTCTCTTTGTACATCTACAGATGCAGACAATAATATCCATATTTAGTTGGTCAGACACTGCTCTAGAATTGCAAAGGTCGTGGGTTTGAAACCAACCCGAGTAATATGCCTGTGATTTTTTTCACAGAACTCGGGTAAGTACTGAGTATACAGTGCTAACACACAAAGGTGTAAAGGTAAAAAACCAAAATGAATTCATATAAATGTTATTCGTGTTTGGATTTGGTGCTGTGCCAACCAAAACATGCCCTATGAGGACATGAGCAATTGCCTGCTGGACAAGAAAATTCTGAAAGCCGTCACAAAAGTCCAGTGGAAGCTGTTGTAAATAAGTGTGTTGTGCAAATGCAACACTAATACAACAACCTATTTCTGTTGATAAAACCAAATGATCGTCGTCATCCAAGGCACCCTTGCACTATAGCCCTGAGCCCCGAATGCTCTCTTACTTTTTTAATAATAAATAAATAATAATAACTCTTAAATAGCGCATTTCACAATAACCGTACCAATGCGCTTTACATTAGTGCCCTGGTCATAAAAGGCCAATAACATCCCTCTTTAATGTTTCTCAGCTCCCTGATGGGGAGTATACAACCTGGGGCAACAGTTTATATCGCTCCAAAGGCTCTTTCTTTCACAATATCAACCTCTAACCCTCGCAGGTATCCATTTATACCCCTGGGTGAAGAGAAGCAATTATAGTGAAGTATCTTGCTCAAGGACACAAGTGTCACGACGGGGATTCGAACCCACACTCTGGTGACTTAGCACCAGAACTTGAATTTGATGCTCTTTTACCACTCGGCCATGACACTCTTCAAGATGTGGTAACAACCAAAAACAAACCATAATGAGGTGAAATCCTAACCCTAGCTTTCATCTCTGTGGACCCTGGTTCAAATCTTCATCGCACCGCAGCATGTGGATTGGTTCCTCAGTTCGTACCCATGTGCATACCTTTTCAGCCGTATGAGATTTCCTCCCACATCTAACACTTAAAGTTGCATCACTGTTCATAGGTATCATCTTCGTCAGATCTGGGCCCAATTTCATGACTCTCCTTAACCGCTGAAATCTGTGCTTACTGCCACCATTCTCGGATTACTCCCAAATTTCTGTGCTAGCTGTGTAAGCCCTGCTAACCCGTGAAATACGCTTGACGTAAGTCGTGGAATTCCCTGCTTCCATAAGCACCAACTCCTCGCTTACGGTAAGCAGAGCCATGATATTGGGCCCAGGCCGTAAAGATATAGTGAAGGGTATAATAATAGTTATTGTTAATATGCCCCCCTCCTGATATTCGGTTTCCTTTTGCTCACCTGGGCAGCGAAGTTTTCAGCTTTCTCTCTCAACATGGCCTCCTCTTCGTATTTACCTTTGACCTCAAACAGCTCTTGAAACACCACCGTAGAAACTATCAAGAGGAAAATAAACAAATTTAAAGTTGAGTAAAAGCTACAGCGTCATGTGACGACTGGTAAAGAAGTTTGAAAGTTTGACCTCCAAGCTGAAGGATAGCATATATACAGGGCTTACATCTTACAAAATAAGAAATGAATATTATCGATATAAGAAATTAAAAATGATGATTAAATCAATCATGATCACAATTTTGGTTGAACTGCCAGCTAAACGCTAATAATGATGGTTCACAGTTACGTGAAGAGTTTTTGTTGTGTGGTGGGCAGTTTTGTCAGATGTGCCCTAAGTTTTGGCTTTCGGCACTAGGTATTGGCATTGGCAGACATAAGGTGATACGGCTGTGCATGTGTTTTTCTTGGGGCGTGCTGTTGTTTTTCTTGGGGCGTGCTGTGCACGTTTTGTGTTTTTTTTTTTTTCTTTTCTTTTTTTCCGAAAAAATTACAGGTTTCGTTGGGGATCTATTAGATAACCTTAAAGGTTATGTTGTAAAATACAGCATGTTTTATAGCTTCATTTTGTCAGCAGGTCAGCTTTAATACACCGGACCACAGGCCAGTGGTTTTTATTTGAAAAAGCATTAAGATAAGATTAAATTCAATAGTCTTAACGGGTATGAATGAAACTCAATGAGTAAATAACTCTCTCAACTTACCTCTTCTGAACTGAGCGATTGTCTGCGACTTCTCCTCCAGCGACATCTTGAGGGACTCGTGGGCCATTTTCTCAGAGTCAAAGGCTGTTTTCGTGGCCTCATGGCTGTGCTTCTCAAGGATTAACTAAACACACGTGACAAAAAATATAAATTCATTGCATGAGACGCCGAGGCCCAACTTGATTACTGGGCCCAAATAATAAAGTCTTTAAGCACAAAAACTTGTTAAGCAAAGAAATCTCTTGCTTAGCAAAAATAGTTTACCAGCCAAATTACCAATACACTCTTCATTGTTTCGACTGGTATCCCAACCATTTCTTGCTCAAAAAGGAAATTTTTTTTTCTGCTTGACAGCTTTATGAAATTGGACCCTGATATAATTTTATGTCAGAATTAGAAGCTCTTACTGTGGCTATGGCTGAAATGCTGAAAGTCACGCTCTTCAATGCTGTCATTCAGGTCAACAGCCATAGCCGTTTAAATCAAACCCTGATTTTATTCACCAATGTATCTGTTTAAAAACTCTCTTTCTTGTGTGTAAAGTTTATCATAATTTGGCCAAGTATATCTCCAAGATCTCTTAGCTCTTTGTTTTTTCGTCACTCACCGCTAATTTCCAGCTTTCCCTGGGACCCCCCACCATGACACGCTGTGGCGATCGTGCTTTCTCGGTCATAGCTCCATCACTTTAGAACAAGCTACCCACCCTTATTCAAGCAGCACCTTCAACGGATACTTTTAAATCATTACTTAAAACCCATAGAAAAAAAAGATCTGTCTTTTCAATCTGAATAGTCTGGTTATAGTGCTTAGAAAACATACATGCTTCCATGTCGCATGTACAATTTGTGACTATACTGCTTATTACTGCTTAGCAGACAATCATTAAGCAATATTTTCTGCTTAAGCAGCTCTATGAAATTTGGCCCAGATCCTGTTATTACTTGATTTTACCTGATCAGCAAACTGTTTGCCCTGCTGTGAGATCCCAATCACTTCCTCCCTCGCCTCATCCCGTTCTAAAGCCACTTGCTCCAAGTCTCGCTTCGTGGCGATTAACTGCTCCTTCAGATCTGTCAGAAGGAAACCCAAGGTTATCGAGTATTAAACTATTTCTTTGACAATTAATTTTTGGTTTTTACTTCCCCAAGTCCTGTGAAATACTATCACAGGCATGTTACTCGGGTGGGATTTGAACCAACGACCCTTGCAATTCTAGAGCAGTGTTTAACCAACTAGACTACCGAGATTGCCCGGGTGTGGGCTTGAATCCCACTCGAATAATTTGCCTGTGGATTTTTCTTTTTGACAGAACTCTGGAAAGTACTCTGGAGTATACAGTGCTAACACACATCGGTGTTAGGGTAAAGGCAATGTATACTCTATATCCCCGATGCAAAACTATAACCTAATAGATATACAATCAATGTATAGGGCATAAATGCTGCATGTGCAGTAAAACGATTATCATTATGTCAAATCCAACCACCTGTGAAAATTATGGTTACCATGGTAACAACAGCACGAAAGGGGAATTTCTTCAAAGAATTTGTCGAGGTGGATGAGGACAAACTCCACTGAGGCGGGTGGGGGGGGGCAGAAGGTTACATGATGAGAAGAGGGGAACATGACGGTATCCATGGAAACTGGGAGACGGGTCACATAACCCTCAGGCTGTGACAAGGAGGTGCCATGGATAGACCTGATCATGGTCAGATCATCATGTCATGAATAACTGATTAGACTGAGAATGGATCTAGTGCTTACAGGAATAGAATTAATCTCAACATGCCTCAAGGTGCCGGTCTTAAAGGCGCTGGACACTATTGCTTATTACTCAAAATAACTGTGGAGAGTTGTTGATAGTATAAAACATTGTTAGAAACGAAGTAACATTGTTTTTGAAAAAGAGGTAATTTTTCACTAAAATGAAAACAGACTTCAGCTGCGAAGCCTTTTATTATGCATCTCAAAGCACACAAGATAAGTATGCAACAAGGGTGTTTTTTTTTTCTTTCATTATTCTCTTGCAACTTTGATGACCAATTGAATCAAAATTTTCACAAATTTGTTATTTGATGCATATGACGGAATACACCAAGTGAAAGTACTGGTCTTTGACAATTATTAACTGTGTCCAGTGCCATAAACTGTTTGAAGCTGCGTAATTTTAATCTGCTTACTTGTAAAAAATGCTTAGCATGAAATTTATTCCTTAATAAAAACAAGATTAACAACCAAATTTCCATATTTTTGCATATTGCTTGTTACTGGTATTCAGCTGTTGTTTGCTTAGTATCCTGAAAATCACGTAGAAATTTGGTTGGTAAACCTGTTTTTATCAAGGCAAAAAAATTCATGCTCATCAGCAAATTTGTGTGCTTAGCAGCTCTATGAACAAGAGCCCATGGATAATTTTCATAAAGCTTTACAAACTTGCTAAGCACAGAAATATATTGCTTAGCAGAAATAGGTTACCAGCCGAAATACAATACAGTTAACAGTGCTGTGACTGGTACCCCACCCAATTCTTGCTTTAGCAAAGATGCTAAGCAGAACTATCTGCTAAATAGGTTTAGGAAATTGGGCCCTGTGTCTTGAGATGTTTTACCTTCCATCCTTGCGTTGAGTTCCTTCACCTGTTGTAGATCCACTCCATTCTCGGTCTCCTCCTCCTCTTCATCCTCCAGGGACAGCTCAAACTGACGCACGAGGTCCTCACCGGCACGGGACAGGAACGCAGCGCTCTTTCTCTTGATGTCCTTGTTCTCTTTCACCATCTACGAAAAAAAGAAGAAAAAAGAGTTAGCCAGCTTGATTTCTAGCATTCACTTCAACAAAGCCAAAACTGATCTGTTGATGTCCTTCAACATCTACATGTTCACAACAACAACAAAAAGAGAAAAAAAAATCACATGTGGCTTTTTTTATTTATTTTTGAAAATCCACAAGACTGCGACCGTACCCAAAATGAGAAGAGACTAGAATCAAAATGAGAGCACAGTTTTGCCATCGAAACTGTTTCATTTGAACAAAACACTAAGAGATGGTATATTTCTTCTGTTTACTCTGTGAAACTCAACATTTGAACATCATTTTTTCTAGAAAAAGGTGCTGAACTTAAAAGAAAAAACCAAGACCACAAGACTTGTCTGTCTTGAGTTTACTGGCCCGACATTGAATTCACTGGCCTCAGGCTAGTGGTCCAGTGTACTATTGGAGCCCTGTCAAAGAGTTAGCCATCTTTAGTTCTAGCGTTCCAATGCCAAGACCTATGCTGATAAATTAAAAAATAGTCTGACGTCTTTTACAAAAAATAAATTCCTACACTCTGTTCAACTCTTGAGAGACAATTCATTTCTGTATAATCATCATAAAATACCTGGACATGGCTTATTGTTCATTATTTCTTTAATCAAAATTTTGTCAGTGAAATCTGTGGTCAGTATTGTGACAATAAAGCACATAAATTTGTGTGACAAGAGCGTCTTTTCTTTCATTATTCTTACAACTTTGGTGACTAATACAGTCAAAATTTTCACAGATTTTGTTATTTTATGCATAGTTGGGATACACCAAGGGAGAATAACTGTTCTTTGACAATTACCAAAGGTGTCCAAAGCCTTTAAAACTTGACACCAATGGCAGTTTTAAATTCAGGCCTACAGACCGATCCATATGGTCAAGTGCTACATAACACACCGCCATTGCTGGGATGCAGGCAGCACAAGGTTTTGTACACAGAGACATGGAAAAACCATCGTCTTTTTTTTTATAGAAAACATTGGATTTAACATAAAGATTAAATTGGGACAGTTGGAGTACTTTTGTTCAACGATTCATAAACAAATAGCACTGAGTTTAACAATAACAATAACAGGGCTGTATGTTTTGTTTTTGAAAGGGCAAGGACACCAAGGCATTTTCTCCTTGGTAAAGGGCACCCTGAGAAAATTGGAATTTCAATTGGAGTATTTCAAGGGCACCAAGGCAATGACCAGGGGGCATGGAGGCAATCGTGTTCATAAATGAAGCCATTCTCCAAACTGACACAGACCAATTACATCCACACACACACCATCGACAAACGCACAACAAAACTCCACAACCAACTGACACAAGACAGCCATAAAACTCTGAGGCTCTTAATCCGCCCCGAGGCGTGAATAATTATCAAGGAAATGGGCTATACAACACCACGGTCCTATACTGTAATTCACACCCCATAGCACTGCATACACACGTGCACCCCGGCGCACTACGTACACACGCACATTGGCACGTACACCCCCTCTCAAATTATGCATCCCTGTGGAGACATCTTTTGTTCTTTCCATTGTCCCTGTACTTAAGATTTTCCCATAGACTTTGTACACAAAATTTCTTGTGGAGCACTCAGGTCTGTAGAATTTCCCTATGGAGTCCTTTTATTTTCCCTTTTTTTCTTCTTTTTTTCCTTGGTCTCCAGAAGGTACTAGTATGAGAGCACCATCTCAACATGAAATCCAGAAGCAAAAATTCTGACCAGCATATTGCACCCGAAAACGAGCTCTACTTTGAATTAACAGGAAAGACGGTCGCATGACAGTTGGACATTCCTGCTCGTTAACGGCCAAGCTCTCGGCAGTTAAACCGGTTTTCTAGTATTGTCTTAGCTCGTAGGGGAGCCAGTCAAATTCTAGAGGGCGTGTGTGTGCGTGTGTGTGTGGAGACAATAATAACTGAAGCATGATGAAAAATGAACGTTTTATATTAGCGTGACTCATACTCGGTGATAAGGCCTACAATGGAATTCAGTAATTGCCAAGGAAACAGAGGGAACAATATCCAGTCTCTCTTTCATGCTGCAGTATGAAATTTCTCATCACAAGAAATTAATCCCAGCTTGATTATGCAGGGGGGAAAAAACATTTTGCGGGAGCGTTACGGGGGATTCCGTTAGCATAATTAGACCTATAGGGTTGATAACAACGTCTACTTGTTTAGTAGCGTTCTCAATACATGTACAAAACAGCCCCTAGACAAAAACCACAAAATTAATGTAGCTTATCTCCAAAACAAATGAATTCAAAAGCAGTTCTTGAAATGAACATGTAGTGTTCACGTCTTGAGGCCCTTATATATGAACATTCTCTGTGGCTGTCGTATTTCAGTGGCAATATGCTCTACATGAACATAAACAAGATAATGTAGGCAGTCATAATTTGCCTCCGTTAAAGGAACGAGTTGCCTTGGATCGGTTGAGTTGGTCCATGAAAAGCATTTGAAACCGTTTGTTATGAAATCAATATGGTAAGAAAGATGTTCTATAAGTAGAGAATAATGACTCACACAAATACGCTTCGGAATTGCGTGGTTTGCCTTTCACTTAGCAAACTACCGGGGTTAGCCATTTTTGGGGGGTCAAAAACTTGAATCCACAAAATGGTGTGCCGTGTTTTTAAAAAAAAATACATTTATTTAAATGAAGTCCAAATAATCATCTGAATCTCAACTCCACGGACCCTCTCAGGTAAACAACAATCATGTATGCGCCATGAAATATTTTGATATTAAAATTAAACAGCTGTGAAATTGAGACGCGCTCTGGAGAGGCAGCCAATGTTTACAGTGGCTTCTAGGGGGGGACAGCCAAGGGCGGATGTTGTTGATCCCAATTGTGAGATATTTCACACGGTTTCAAGATCGACATCATAGGTCAGCGGTACGTGAGATCAATACGTGAGCTACACAATTTTATTGGAGGTCGAAAATGGGAATTTACTTGATTTTGAACGAGACACGAATCAAGAGGAAAAAATCTACATGGGGAAGTGTTGGTTGTTCGAGGTCAAAATATACAAGGAAACCAGACTGAAATAATGTGGATTGATTATTTAATGACAAAGGCTTGATTTCACAAAGAGCTAAGATTGATCTTTTAAGTGCAAATCAATTTTAATTGCTAAGCAAAAGTGTGATGTCACAATGCAAATCAATTTAAAACTCATCTCCAGATTAATCATCGTGCTTTGTGAGATCGAGCCCACAAGTCCAAATTTAATAATTCTGCTTTTAAATGCCTAAAAAAATCAGCTATGCTCACTCAACAGCATCAAGCCATCCAGTCTACCAGGGCCCAATTTCATAAAGCATGTAAGCACAAAAGCTTGCTAGGCACATACCAATATTGCTTAGCAGAAACAGGTTACGCGTTAAAAGTTCATAAAGTTATATTTTAATGCTTTAACAAACACTGAAAACTTGCTGGAGGAAACGGTGTAGTAAAAAAACAAAAACCTTTTGAGACTTTTTGAGATTAAGGTTGCGTTTCCTTTTCCAATAGAAGTCATTTGCATACGTTGGACATGTACACACCTGGCTTGGAAATTACACGCAGGCCACGAAAAAGCCATGGCCTCCTTTGCCCCTAGTCTTGGCCTTGGTGCCCTTCAAAGTTTCCCATTGACCTAAAACGTTTACCAATGAAAATGCCCCTTTGCAAAATGAAAATGGCCTTACCCTATTTCATTATTTCAAATGAAAATCCAGGCCTGACACACTGTTCAGTGAAATGCAAACATGGTACTATGTAGTATTAAAGCCATTGGACACTTTCAGCAAACAGTATTTTCCAAAGGCTCACACTTCGTGTATCACAACTTTTATATAAAAATAACAAACCTGTGCAAATTTAGGCTCAATCGGTCATCGGAGTCGGGAGAAAATAACGGGAAAACCCACCTTTGATTACGCACGTTTCGCCGTGTCATGACATGTGTTTAAAATATCGAGAATTGCTAATTGTGTTAATGTTTTCTCAAAAAGTAAAGCATTTCATTGAATAATATTTCAAGAGAAGTCTTCAACCATTACCTTCTGTAGATCCTGTAGGTTATCTGTGCACTTTTTTTTTTTTTTTTTCTGTTCCGAAAGTGTCCAGTGGCTTTAAGTCAACTCTATCACCTTATATTGATAGATTATTAAATTTTGGGCAAACCGCACGGCCATATAGGCCAATTATCCACCAAGCTAATATTGTAATTATGATCCTGGCGCTGACCAACTATTTACATTTTAGCAGTGGTGCCAGAGAAACAGCTTTCATCTCAGCGTAATTCCCACGTGTCGGCAGAACGTACAGACCAATTGGAAGCAATTTAGTTCAGGTTTATCCAATAGCCTTGGTTTAAGTGAGAACGTCAAATTAAACGGGATTATCAATGTATTTTTTATGCATTCTGTGTTTTGACCGTGGTTTTAACGTTGGGCATGTAACCGTGGCTAAGGGGATATAGTCACTACTCAGGTGTTATGAATGTACAATTGCAGGATGGTTTCTTCTTTAAAGCAATTTACTTTTGAAATTAAAGGTATGACTATGAATACGTGATAGTGTGATCGACCGCCGAGGCTCCAAAGTTACACTGGACTACATGCCATAAGGCCAGTGATTTTAGCCTTGGGCCAGCAAACTCAGGACCAGACAAGTCTGGTAGTCTGGAGATTTTTGCAATTGAATAATTGTGATAAGTAACTATTGGTTCTCTGTTGGCGGGACAGACGCATCCCCATGCTTTTGTTTGGGCACTGGCCTGGTGACCAGTCTTTTTTTTATTTTTCAATTTCTTCCACTCTGTGCTTTTTAACATGTGTTCTGCGCCTCTGATCATTTTGTATGTATGGGGCGCAATATAAATTTTAAATATTACTATTTATTACTATTATTATAAAACATTTACTCTCAAAATATATTGGTGTTCAAATGGTGACTTTGAGTCTACGCTGTATTTCTGTACGCAGGTTTTTTACAGGTTTGGGTCAAGGTTTTAACCAAGATTCGGTAAAGGTTGTCAACAAATGTTGGAAAATTGTTAAACTAGGAGTCCAAATTGTTCACTCTTACAAAACATTTAAATGACAGATAAAAAAAAAGGGGGGTCTAAATTCAAAACAGGGTGTCAAAAAGACAACCAGCACCTCTCTGGCTAACACATAATCAAAACACAAGGAAATATAACATTCAGATGGTGTCTGTACTTTTAGGGGGCATTGATCAATGTCGGCAAATTCATAATTCTTTACAAAGCGTCATGTTTCTGAAAAATCATTTCAAAACAAACATCCAAAAACATTCCATATTTTTCAAAACCAAGAATGCCTTCTTTCTAACCCGATTACAATACTCCATGAAATGTCTTTGTTAGACCTAATAAAAACAAATATTTTACTGAAAAATTCCAGGTCCTAACTCTGCAGTATTTCTATTTCCTCGTTTTTACGTAATTTTTTTTTTTCCCCGCTAGCCTATAACCTTTCCTTTCAGCCTTCTGACATTTACTCTCAAAATAGTCATTCCCCTGGAAGCCTTGTAAACTGCATAGCCTTGTTTATAGGGTTTCAATGTGGGCTGGTAAATTTATTATGGGGCAAGTCCAGGAAACTTCATGCTGCATTTTTGAACACTGTTTTTTTAACGGGTTTAGATAAAAGTTGTAGCCAGGATTTGGTAAACGAGTGTCAAAATTTGCTGGTAAATTTAAAACTGGGTGCCCAAATTGTTCACTTACAATACAATTAAATGACAAGATGTCCAAAAGACACACAGACACCCCTCTGGCTGACACATGATCAAAACACAAGGAAATGTGACATTCAGTTTGGTGTATGTACTTTTAGGGAACATTGATCTGTTTCAGTAAATTAAAGATACTTCACAAAGTGTTGGGGTTCTGAAAAATAATTTCCAAACAGAATCAAAAACATTCCATAGTGTTCAAAACCACTGCAGTGCACTGGAATGTGTTCTTTTAAATCCGGTTTAACTCCACGAAATGTCCTTTGTTAGACCTTTAAAAATTTTTTTTAAACATTTCCTGAAATTTCCAGGGCCTAACTCTGCAGTATTTCTATTTCCTCATGTTCACATAAATTGGTGGTCTTTTTTCCTTCAGCCTAAGCTTTCCTTTCAGCCTTCTGACATTTTACTCTCAAAATAGTCATTCCCCTGGAAGCTTTGCAAACTACATAGCCTTGTTTATAGGGTTTACAATGTGGGCTTGCAAATTTATTCCAGGGCAGAACCAGACAGATAAAACTTTATGCCACATTTCTGTACACTGTTTTTTTTTTAAGGGTTCAGATCTAGGTATTAGCCAGGAATCTGTAATGGGGTGTCAAAATTTGCCAGAAAAAAAACTGGGTGCCCAAATTCATCACTTTCAATTCATTTAAATGTCCAAACTTAAAAACAGGGTGTCCAAAAGACACCCAGACACTCCTCTCACTTACACATGATCAAAACACAAGAAAACGTGACATTTAGTTTGGTGTATGCACTTTTAGGGAGCATTAATCCATTTCAGCAAATTAAGGATTCTTTACAAAGTGTCAGGTTTCAGAAAAAAATCATTGCCGTTACCGAACGTATACAGACCCTTTTATACCGACAGTGGAAACCTTTGGTAATTGTCAAAGACCAGTTTCCTCACTTGGTGTATCCCAACATGCACAAAATAACAAACCTGTAAGAATTAGGACTCAATTGGTCGTCGAGGTTGCGAGAGTAATTGAAGAAAGTCACCCTTGTCACACTACTTAAGTTGTGGGCTTTCAGATGCTTGATTTCAGGACCTCAAAATCTAATTCTGAAGTCTCCAAATTTTGTGAAAATTACTTCTTTCTCAAAAACTATTTACTTCAGAGGGAGCTGTTTCTCAAAATGTTTTTATACTTTTCAACAGCTCTTGTTACCAAGTAAGTTTTTATGCAATCAATTATTTTGGGTATATTACCAATAGTGTCCAGTGCCTTTAATGCATAAAGTTCCTGAAAATGTCTCGTACTCAAGAAGTTAAACATTAAGAAGCAGTAGCCATCCCCTACTAGAGATTGGTTAATGCCTGTCTGTGCGATGATTACACAAAAAGGTTCTCATCTTTGGATGCTCTGGATGATGGAAATTCTACTGTCTTGCAGGAGAATTTTCCACATCGCTACAAAATTAAAGTAAAAAGACAGCAGGGATGGATTGAGACGGGTGAATTATTGATCCAAGAATGGCCAATTTCCATGCACTTCATATTGATGTTTATTGTGAAAACAGAGACTGGGAGCTCTACTACCTCGACAGAGGTTTTTGCTGAAACAATTTGCTCACTTGTTGGATTTGTATCAAAAGGATACAAGCAAAGTTTGGATGGTAGCTTTTTCTGGTGAGCAATACTATTCTGTGCCCAGCAAGTTTATGTGTGTACAATCTGTAATGAGATTAAGGCCCGATTAGAAATGCACAAATCGTCACCAATTTCTTGAAGGGACACTTTAGCCACTACAGCCAAACTTTGATGTTTGGAGAAAATGACATTTGAAGTTAAACTATTTTTGAAATCATTGTTTCAGACACTGTTTGTCATTTAAACTTTGACACTTTACCAAGCATGAAAGTGGAGATCCTAAATGATGCGAATCTGTTGTAGTTTTAAAGGAAGTGGAGACTGTTGGTAATTACTCAAAATAATTATTAGCACAAAACCTTACTTTGTATCAAGTAATGGGGAGAGGCTGGTAGTATAAAACATTGTGAAAAATGGCACCCTCTGAAGTGGAGTAGTTTTTGAGAAAGAAGTAATTTTCCACGAATTTGATTTCAAGACCTCAGATTTAGAATTTGAGGTCTTGAAATCAAGCATCTGAAAACACACAAGTCCAGGTGACAAGGGTGTTTTTTTCTTTCATTATTATCTCGCAACTTCGACAACCAATTGAGCTCAAATTTTCACAGGTTTGATATTTTATGCATATGTTGAGATACAGCAAGTGGGAAGACTGGTCTTTGACAATTACCAATAGTGTCCAGTGTCTTTAACCATACTAGGTTGCAAATTATTAATCTGCAATTACAATACACAATCTGAGAACCGTAATGCAATAATGTTTCTCAGATTCAAAATTTGGGGAACAAAAAGTGATATTTTTTTCCATAGCCGCAGTACTTTGAAGGGAAACACTGCTCAAAATGCACTATCCTATCCAAAGCTGCTGTACTTCTTAACAATAGGAGACTTTCCAACACTAGGTGGCAGCAGACATACCGGGTAAATTTCCATTGTTTAAGTAGTTCTGAGCATGCGCATAATTCTGAGAACAATGGATTTACCCGGTAAGTCTGCTGCCCTCTATCGTCTCAGAAAGTCTCCCATTCAGTTTTTATTACCATTAACTGTCAAGAGTCATTACCAAACATGTATACAGATCCTCTTTAAAGGTCCCACCTTTTGTTAAAGACTCTGGACACTATTGGTAACTGTCAAAGACTAGTCTACACAGTTGGTGTATCTCAGCATATGCATAAAATAACTAACCTGTGAAAATTTGAGCTCAAACGGTCATCAAAGTTGCGAGATAATAATGAAAGAAGAAAACACCCTTGTCACACGAAGTTGTGTGCGTTTAGATGGTTGATTTCGAGACCTCAAGTTCTAAACCTGAGGTCTCGAAATCAAATTCGTGGAAAATTACTTCTTTCTCGAAAACTATGTCACTTTAGAGGGAGCCGATTCTCACAATGTTTTATACCACCAACCTCTTCCCATTACTCGTTACCAAGTAAGGTTTTGTGCTAATAATTATTTTGATTAAATACCAATAGTGTCCATTGCCTTTAACAAAATAGCTTTACTTCGTTGGACCAAACTCACTTTAGCATTCTTGCAATATACTTGTCTCTTTAAGGTCACATAAAAAATAAATGTAGCACCATACCATATTTTGCATCTATTAAAGCCATTGGACACTTTCGGTAAACAGTATTGTCCAAGGCCCACACTTTGTGTAACACAACTTACATATAAAATAACAAACCTGTGAAAATTTAGGCTCAATCGGTCATCGGAATCGGGAGAAAATAACAGAAACCCCCCCCCCCCCCTTGTTTCTGTACGTTTCGCCGTGTCATGACATATGTTTAAAATAAATCCGTTATTCTCGATATCGAGAATTGATAATTGTTTTAATGTTTTCTAAAAAAGTAAAGCATTTCATGGAATAATATTTCAAGTGATTAGTCTTTCACCATTACCTTCTGTAAACCCTGTAAGTTATTTGTAAATCTGTGAACGTTTAATTTTTGTTCTGTTCAGAAAGTGCCCAATGGCTTTAAAGGTCCCAGCAAAATAGCTTTACTTCGTTGGACCAGTTAAGCATTCTTGCACTATACTTGTCTCTTTAAGGTCACATAAAAAATAAATGTAGCACCATACCATCTTTTGCATGTATTAACCCAATTCACTTGATGTCATCATTACACACACACGATCAAATTAGTTGCGCCATTTTGTGAGTCAGGATATCCCCTGTGTGTAACTGTGTTGTTTGTACATTCTGAGCGACTTGAACATGGTTAAGTTACACATCCACATCTTGACATGCAATTGGACCCGCAAAATGACAGGACCATCGGCACAAAGTCAAGGCTCAAATTTTCCAAACCACTGAGCCAGTCTTGAACATCTTTTGTCGTTCTTTGTTGATGTTGTTGCAACTATTTTTATTTTTACTAATTAGACAATATACTAAATTGATTAATAATGAACACCTAACCAGATAAATGTCACCACTAAAATAACCTGTACACTAACTTGTGCATGTAGAGAAGCCTGTCCAGGGAATGATTTCGGCCACGAATTTTGCATAGCAAAATATTTAGACTGATCTTGTTTTGTGCACACTAAATATGCTAATATTGAGTTGGCAACTCATGAGTAAGCTTGGGCGATATCACGATATTATCGAATATCGCGATACTAATTTGGAAACGATTCCGATATCGGATCGATTCGGTTTTAATCGAAATAGCAATATATCGCGATATCGGTTAAGTATCGCAATGTCGCGATGTATTTTTGCTAGCTGAGACATCTTGCACCCCATAGGTTTGGAGTAAAACCAGAAGAATAGGTCATTAGAACACCTCTCTTATGCTGTGACTGTCTCTTCAACAACTTTCACTGGGAGTTTGAAGACTGATGATGTCGAATTTAATTCATCGCGATTATATCGAATATCACGATATATTGTCGGCAATATATGGTGAATAAAATAAATCAATATCGGCCAAGCTTACTCATGAGTAGCAACTATATTATAGATGTTAAATTTGCATCGGGGGGGGGGGGGGGGGTAAAGAATATTATTTGGTTTTACTCTTATACTGATGTATCTAAGCACTGTATTACTCTCTGTATACTCTGTATATACTTTCCCAAGTTCTGTGAAAATAATCATGGGCATTTTACTCAGGTGGGATTCGAACCAACAGCCATTGCCAATCTCAAGCAAATATCTTAACATCTAGACCTGTTCAAATCCTATATTTTAGCAGCGGGTACTGCCAAGGATTTAGTACATGTTAAACTTGCATGAGTGTGGGGAACAACTGGTACACTTTGTGTTGTATTTTTGCTCTGCTATGCAAGAGAAATCGTTCACCGCTGTCTGTCATTTGTCAGGGTGCAGATTACATTAGCATTGTAACCACTCTAAGTTCAAAACACACCTGCGCTTTGCCGTCTCTCCATCCTCCCTTAAGGATACGAGTGTCATCCCAAATCATGCACGGATGATTGATGAGACGTTATAACCAAGCATGAAAATTGCAATAAGTTTTATATTTAATTCCAATCCATTCTGGGTTTTTTGTTTTCTTCTTCTTCTTCTGAGTTTCAGCTTCCACATGTTACACTCTGGATCTGAAGTTAATTAAGGAAACGGGTTCAACGCTGGTCAAGCTGAGGAAATTGTTTCCGAGACAACGCAAACTCTCTTTGCGAAATCAATGAATTTACAAATTCTTTAGTAATATGAACTTGTAATAAGTGACGCGGTTGAAGCTTTGTATGGTGTTCAGATACTGAGGCAACTAGTCCTAGTAAAACTTAAAGGTACAACCCTGTGTATTGGCTCTGATAAAGTTGAGTCGGTTCGGTATAATTATTCCAAACAATGTGTGTGTATTTTCCTTAAAAAATTAATAAGTGCTAAATTTAAGACCAAAAATAAGTGAATTACAGGGGGGGGGGGGGGAAACAGCAATACGTGGGTCGATTCCACAAAGAGTTAGGAGGAGATATTAAAAACTTATGGCTAGTCCTAAGAGATAAGACTAGTCTTAACTCTTTGTGAAATTCCAGCCCCAGTACCTTCCTGTAAATCGTCAAAGTTTAAATCCACCTCCTTTACTGCGAGTGCGAGCTCGCACAAAAAAAACAAAAAATGGCCGATGTCTTGCAAAATTTCAAAGCAGGATTCTTGTTATAGATTTTTTCTAACGTCAATTCGATTGCTTTCACCAGAGACATCTGATTCAATTCCTATAACCCGAAGCAAGTCACTCAGTTTTCCATTAGCCTTCTTATTCTCACCATTCCCTGTGCGACGACAGTCCAATGACCTAATCAACCAACGTTTCTCTGGATCGAGCAACATGTAGTTTTCTGTCTTCTACCCCTTGTGCATTGGCAATGCTTTTTTCCTATTCCTTATCTGAGTGTGACCACAATAACCTGCAGCTACTGATGAAGTGACATACATGTATAAAAATATAATAAAAAAAAAAAAAAAAAAGGTACTGTATTTCGTCATTTCATATTTTGCAGTAATTTTTCCTGTCGCATCTATATATATACACGAACTTACTTCAATGATACAACGCCTGCAACGCAAGTGCATGCTTGATGGGATTTTTTTTACAGCTCGGGAAAGTACTGAATACACAGTGCTTACACTGATCGTTTCATATTACTATCAACACAGTCTCACATTTGAGCTGTTTTAAGAACATACAAGCACTAAAATCTAACTCGTCTTTATGGAGTCAATACTCACTGGAATTGAAAGATAATTGTACCTTGCAGGTTAAATTAAAAATGCAGTGCGATGTTATAAAATAAAAAACACAACTTGTTCGATGCGACCCATAAGTTTACTGGCCCGATGCTAAAATCACTGGCCTTGAAGTGTTAATTTTGAAACCCGCTATAAAGTCACATAATAGGCCCAATAATGGACAGACAAAAATAGACAGTGAAGATGGATTATAAGCTATGTACACTGACGGACCTTTTTATCCCCAGTCTGTAGACAGTGCTGCCGCATCACCCAGAACACTTGAATTCATTTAATCATATAAATTGGGTTCTGCTTGATTGAAGCTGACAAAACCGTTCAAGTTGGACATCTTAAAGGTATACATTTGGGAATGACTCTGAAAATGAATGCCAATAACAACTATTGGTTACGGCAGCTTTTGATAGTATAATAGTATAATGAGAAACATTGTGGTTTTGTAAAAAGAAAATTTAACATTTTTTATGCCCAAACATTTAAAATGAGAATCGTAACGCTTCAGATTGTGTACTGGATTACAACAATCAAACGAATAATCAAATTAATATTCTTTATTCCAATGCAAATTTAACATCTCTTATAACAATCAAACGGTTCCAAAAATCGAAGGTATACTTTGACAGCCAATCTTAATCTGGATAATAGCATACAGATATTCAAAGGCTTGTAAATAGAAAGTCGTGCCAAAGAATAATTTTTTTTAAAGTTGCAAGAAACAGTGACTTGAGTTAAAAGAAATTGTCTAGTGCCAAGACTAGCGCTGGCCAAGACTTTTCCTAAGATGAAGTCATCATAATGGTCTTTATAATCAACTACAGATGCAGCAAGACTCCCCTCTGAAGTGACCTATGATTTTTTAACTCATCTAGGAACAGAGTGTGGTCTTCATAAACCAACCAGGGTGTTGTTTCTTCTACCACAGTCCACTGCCTACGACATAGTGAATCCACCCCTAATTGGAATGAGCAATGATGCTTCATGCGCTAAATTTACATGAGCGGACGACACAGGCAGTGAGCCATTGGTCGGCTGGCTCGTTCAACGCAAGAGCGGTATCCAGCGGATAAAGCTTTTGATGTTGTTAATTAAACCGGTATAATACTTTGCTTGAATATCATCCTGTTAACATGACATCATGTCTCTATCTACATTGTAGTTTTAGAAAATGTCAACTCCAAAGCATCGTTTCACACGACACCAATTTAGCAAGGGTCCCTTGCTTTATTTTTAGCATGGTTGAGAAATTGCACCTGGTGTGAACAGACAACAATCCAGCGGATAAAGCTTTTAATGTTGATAATTAAACCAGTAACCGGTTAATACCTTGCTTGACTTCATCCTGTTATACATGACATCATGTCTCTACCTACATTGTAGTTTTAGAACACAACAACTCAAGAGCACCGTGTGCTCAATTAAAGGAACACGTTGCCTTGGATCGGACGAGTTGGTCTATAAAAAGCGTTTGTAACCGTTTTTTTATAAAATGCATATGGTTGGAAAGATGTTTTAAAAGTAGAATACTGTACAATGATCCACACAAGTTTGCCTCGAAATTGCATGGTTTTCCTTTTAATGTGCGAACTAACACGGTCGGCCATTTATGGGAGTCAAATTTTTTACTCCCATAAATGGCCGACCGTCTTAGTCGACGAGGTAAAAGGAAAAGCATGCAATTTCCAGGCATGTTTGTGTGGATCATTGTATTCAACATCTTTCTGCCCATATGCATTTTATAAAAAACGGTTACAAACACTTTTCAAAGACCAACTCGACCGTTCCAAAGCAACGTGTTCCTTTAATATAAATAGCCATTTTTACTTTATTGAGCAGGGGTCCCTTGCTTTATTTTTAAGGGCAACAAAAGTTTATACTGTCTGAATGCAGGGTGGTGTTATGTAAACTGTCAGAGATTTTAATCACACAGTGCTTATTATGATGTGTGATGTGACAAACAGAAACAAGAACTGAGCACCGGAGGATAATGTTCTCACCCAAGGAACTCTTTCAGATTGTAACGTTCCTCTTGTCAATTGTGCTTCCTTTGCCATATAAGCGAGGGAAAAACCATGCTCTTACGGGGAGTTTGCTTTTTCCCATCAGCAAATGCCAAACGTTAACAATGCAAATGCAAGCTGGCTGCCAAAGTTTGTTTCGAAGTACACTCGCGCTTGAGAAACAATTTCGGCTAAACTAGGCCGAAAACTATGCTTATAGTTAAGCGACCCTATAAAAAATGTCTCCAGATTGAAAACTATTTGTCTTTTTATTTATCAATAATCACCAATCATTTCTGAAGCCTTTAAAGTTCAAGCAATCTCCCAAGGAGGTGGTTGGATGCAATATGTCGTCCTACCTCCGAACCAAGATTCTCAACGATCCGAAAACAAAAAAAGTGGGAGGTTGGGGGAGGGGGGGGGGGTCATTCAAGACTCCAGCCGAGACGTTGAGTGGTTTGGTTCAGAAGGGCCTTATGGCACATCTGTCTCGTACCGTTCCTTCACTATGGATAAGTGGGTCAAAACATGCCTCGCAACTTGTACACCGAACAAGTACACAGCGTATAAATAATCATGATTGCATGAACCGAGCCATGTGGACTCGAGAAAGGGATATTAAGTGCAAATTGTTTCTGCTTGAATTTGTGGTTTTATTTTGTTTTGTTTTATAAGCAAACTGGCTAAAGGCCTGGTTTAGTTACATACATAATACAGTAGCCATTCAGTGGGCATCAAATTGTGGAGTGTCTTTGTGCCTTTTACTCAAGAATGTTTCATACGACTTTACGTTAGAGAATTCTTAGTTTCATTGATTGTGGATGTAAAGGTAGCTTTCCTCCATTTCAACTGCAGTATGGATGGGATAATGGCATTAACATCTTACAACAGTTTTTATCTGAGACTCAACATAAAAACTGAAAATCTTGACATAACCACACTTCTTAAAAATGAAAGCAGTAGGCCTATTTGCAGTGCTAACACACATCGGTGTATGGGTAAAAAAACAAAAGTAATATTCTTTATCCCGATGCAAATTTAACATCCCTTATATCGTTGCGGTACCCACTGCCAAAACATAGGATTCGAACTGCCTCTAGCTACCAGGCTATCTCGGTAGACTAGTTGGTAAGACACTGCTCTAGAGTTGCAAGGGTCGCGGGTTCGAATCCCACCAAAGGAATATGCCTGTGATATTTTTTCACAGGACTTTGGAAGGTACCGAGTATACAGTGCTAACAACACACATTGGTGTATGGGTAAAAACCAAAATTAATACTCTTTATCCCCAATGCAAATTTAACATCTCTTATAGGCCTATTTGATTTGGGGTTGAATAAAGATAAAATCTACTCGAGCGGGATATGAACCAACGACACAGTCTTGTGATTATATTTGCTATGCAAAATTACAGAGTCCTACTGAGCATCATCGAACGGTTCCAAAAAACCAAAGGTATACTTTGCCTTTAAGGGAAAAAAATTCTGTGCTATAGACGATGTGACCTATGTTTACATTCAAACCGCCCTCTGTTGACAAAACACTATATACGTCATGTTTCGCCGGGCACTGAGTTGCGTAGTCATAGTAAGATTACGTACACTTTCTAGCTGGCTGCCAAAACACAAAGGTTTTGCCCGGCGGTATGCGCGCGAATAATTTTATGGTTTTCGTGTGACGTCAGAGGTCACATCGTCTATAAGAAAAATTTTTACTACAACAAGCATTAACAGCAACAAAAAGGGGCCATGATAAATAAATAAAAATGCTTTATCGACTGAGAGAATTTTACTTCGCTACATGAAATTCTTCCTCCATAATGAAACTGAAACTTAGATAATTTAAACAATAACATTACATCAATCTAGGCAAGTGTTATTTCTACAAGCCATTGTGTACTCATTTCCCTTGGTTATACTATTTACTCGCGGTGGCCGCCCACGGTAAGCTTCTCAAAATCCGAAAACCAAACACAAGTACATGTCGCCAAAACGAATCACTACAAAGTCAGCGACAAAAGTCAGAGACAAATTAATCAGGAAAATCCAATTAGGTTAAGTATTGTTCCTAGGAAATGTTTCATCACCTAAGTAGCTGGCGGACTATCAGTGGGCGGGAATCTCTACAGTGCTATTAAAACAAGGTGGAACTTTAAAGGCACAATTGGTCATTACTCAAAATAAATCATTAGATGTTAAAGGATTTGGGTACTTTTTCAAAATGTCCATGATTTACATTAAACTTACAGGGTTTGCAGATAATGATAGTGGAAAGCTCCCCTTCAAATCTTACTTACTGAGGTGCTGTAGTTTTTGAGAAATGAGTAAAACAATGTCATGAAAATACGTTTGTAAATGATTAAATTAATTTTCATGACATTGTTTTACTCATTTCTCCAAAACTACAGCACCTCAGCACGTAGTATTTTCAGGGAAGCTTTCTACTATCATTATCTTCAAACTGTGTAAGTTTAGTGTAAATCTGTGGACATTGTGTTTTTTGTCCTACAAAAGTTATATAGACCCTTTAAATTTGCATCGGGGATAAAGAATATGTATTTTTGGTTTTACCCATACACATTGATCAATGTGTGTTAGCACTGTATACTCAGTACTTTCCCTGAGTTCTGTGAACAAAACAATTACATTAATCAGTGCAGTACTCGCTGCTAAAACATAGGATTCCAACTCTAGCTACTGGGCAGTCTCGGTGGTCTACTTAGTATGACACTGGTCTAGAATTGCAAAGGTCATGGGTTTGAATCCCACCGGAGTAACATGCCTGTGATATTTTTTTCACAGAACTCTGGAAAGTACTGAGTATATATAGAGCTTACACAAAATCTATTTAAAACCAAAATGAATACTCAAAATAATTGTTAGCATAAAAACTTACTTGATAACGAGTAATGGAGAGCTTTTGATAGTATACAACATTGTGAGAAACGGCTCCCTCTGATGTAACATAATTGGTTTGAGAAAGAGGTAATTTCTCACTCGAATATTAAAAGATTTCAGGCCTGAAGCCTTTTTAAGGCATCTAAAAGCGCACAAATTTGTGCATTTTGGGGTGGGTTTTTTTTTTTCTTCATATTATTCTCTTGCAACTTTCATTACCAATTTAGTCAAAATTTTCACAAACATGTTTACTTTATAATGCATTATGTTGAGATACACCAAGTGAGAATACTGGTCTTTGACAATTACCAAAGGTGTCCAGTGCCTTTAACTGGGTGGCAGACTATCCATGGATGGGAATCTCTACAGTGCTACTAGAACAAGGCAGCAATTAAAGGAGGTTGAGTGCTGTAGGATTTTTTAACACTTGAGATAATGAGAGGGATTCAGTGAGAAGTTAAAGACATTGGACACCTTTGGTAATTGTCAAAGACCAGTATTCTCACTTGGTGTATCCAAACATGCATAAAATAACAAACCTGTAAACATTTGGACGCAAGTGAGAATAATGAAAGAAAACATCAACCTTTTTACAATTGTGTGTGCTTTCAGATACCCTAAAGGGTTTTTTCTATTTGAGGAAGAAATTACCTCTTTCTCAAAAACTACATTACTTCAGATGGAGCCGTTTCTCACAATGTTTTTATCAACAGCTCTCCATTGCTCGTTACCAACTCAGTATTTATGCTAACAATTATTTTGAGTATAATTACCAACAGTTTCCTGTGCCCTTTAAAGGAGGTTGAGTGCTGTAGGATTTATTGATATCACCACTTAAGATAATGAGAAGGATTCAGTGAGAAGTTATCTCAATGGAATGAAGTTCTTGAAGATGATTGAACCTGGAGAGTGTGTAACTTGAATTGAATATGACGTCACCGTTCACATATTTGCCCTACAACATGGCGTCTGTGCGCGTGTGCGTGGTTGTGTGCATGCGTGTGCCGTAGAAATCAAACTGGGAATGCTGCGGGCTGCGTGCTTCATCGATGTACGCGCTTGGACGCGCATATGGTTTGCCCTACAAGAGGGCGGCTTTCATAGCAAAAAAGGGGTTATTCAATACGGTCTATTGAAAGCAAAGAAAATATCCCCGGAAAACATACAGTAAAATAAGCTCAGTGTCTTCAACACAAATATTTCTCCTAAAGACAGGGAGATCAAGTTGGCTCAATGGGCCCTGCCTTTCACATCTATGGGCCCCAATTCAAATCCCACCTCGACCAGGAGCCTTGCATGTGGATTTTGTTTCCAGTCCCTACCTGATGACTGCGTGGGGTTTTCAATTCTGTAATTGGCGCTGATTGTGCTGATTGTGCTCTAAAAATTAGAGCATTCTGATTTAGTTCTTTCCAGAACCACCACAAGTCATAGTTTTTTGTATAGGCCTACGTAGTGTTACTGCTATTGTCTTATTCAGATTGAAATTACCATCTTATGTTTCAAATCCTACACTCAGTCCAATAAGAAACGCAATAAGAAACAACTCCTGGATTTTCAACGCAACCTTTGGCTTTTACAAATGACAGCAATCCTGTATTTTAAAAAATCCATCTTATTGCGAACTCTTACACAAAACGGCTGTTTTTTCACGATTGAACTGCCAATCAAAACTATACACCAAGAGGTGCATTCACTTTGAATGAATAATGAAAGAAAAACCAAATTAACTGATCAAATTTACCTCTATACAAAAAAACCCAAAAAATCGCACCAAAATATGACATTATTTTATGATTATAAAATATATCTTTCTTGACACAATCCACTCAAACAAAAACAAAACAATTTTTTCCCGCATCCCGACCAGACAATGGTTACCACGACTACACAAGTGTCATCTTGGTTATCCATACTCGATGAGTCATCATGGACCATTTGTGATATGGACAATGATTTATTGTTACAGCGCTGTCACTATTCTGCATGGTAGTTTTGATATTTATGCTGAAGCTATGAACACAACACACTACTGTTAAAGGAACACGTTGCCTTGGATCGGTCGAGTTGATCTTTGAAAAGCGTTTGTAACCGTTTGTTATGAAATGCATATGGTTGGAAAGATGTTTTAAAAGTAGAATACATTGATCCACACAAATTTGCCTTGAAATTGCATGGTTTTCCTTTTACTTTGCGAACTAACACTCTCGGTCATTTGTGGGAGTCAAAAATTCCATAAATGAATGACCATGTTAGTCGACGAGCTAAAAGGAAAACCACGAAATTTTGAGGCATCTTTGTGTGGATCATTGTATTCTACTTTAAAAAAATCTTTCTACCCATATGCATTTTATAACAAACGGTTACAAACGCTTTTCAAAGACCAACTCGACCGATCCAAGGCAACGTGTTCCTTTAAAGTAAACTCACAGTGAAGCATCTTGCTCTGATTGCCTTTTTTCATCACAGAGGTATTTTTTATGATTGGACATGTGTTTTATGTCAAAAACTGTATCAACTCTTTTCCCTCATGCTGCTGTATTACTAAGCCCCTTTCACACAGAGCAATTTAGCAAGGATCCCTTGCTAGATTGTAGCATGGTTGTTAATGTTACAAAATGTACATTGTGTGAAAAGACAATTGTTTTTACTGTATAAGTTCTCTTGCAAAACATTGCAACATTTTACAACGATGCTAAAATTAAGCCAGGGACCTAAGTTTAAATAAGGCGTCGTTAAGCGAAGGGTCAAAATTGCATTGACGCTCATTGGTTGTGCGTAGGCCCGCCTGCCAATAGTTTTTACATTGAGTGCCAGTACGTTTTACTTGCATTGCACATAAATGACTGCCACCCATAAGCTTGCACGCCTTGCCTTTGTTTAAAACCATCTCACTGAGTTTATATCGCAGGATTGAAACATGGCCTTGAGATGCCCTCTCAACCAATAAGAATGGATAAACTATCCCAGTATTTATGGATCAAGACTAAGGTGGAGGCTTTTATTGACTTTTTAGGCTAATTTGTAAAAAACTTGCTCATTTTTGAGAGGGCTGAAAAATCAAAAGTCAGATATCCTCACTGTTCACAGTACATTATTTCCACTCCATTGAATCTAATTGATATAGTAATAAGAAGTGTTATACTAATCAATCAATGTTGGTGTGCTAATAAATACTTGTATGGCGCAACAGAATAACGAATGGCATCATGTGTTGTGTGGTGTCTGGTTGCATTACTCATCAACGGCTTAATTATTAAAGTTAATTAGAAAGATCAGGGCCTCGGTCATAATAGCTTAGCATAACAACAAATATGCTCACCAGAACTGGGCCAAATTTCATAGAGCTGCTAAGCACAAAATTTTGATTAGCATAAAATTGCTTCCTTGATAAAACAGGATTACCAACCAAATTTCTACGTGATTTTCAGGATAAGCAAACATCAGCTGAATACCAGTAACAAGCAATATGCAACAAATGGAAATTTGGTTGGTAATCCTTTTTTTTTACTAAGGAAGAAATTTCATGCTAAGCAAATTTTGTTGCTTACCAACTCTATGAAACTGGGCCCTGGTGTCCTTATTTTTGTTAGAGAAAAAAAAGAAGCTATAAGTGACACTGTCTGATTAAAATAAAGAGAATGTATACATTTGGTAATCACTCTTTCAAGCCATTGGACACTTTCGGTAAACAGTATTGTCCAAAGGCCCACACTTCGTGTATCACAACTTATAATATCAAATAACAAACCTGTGAAAATTTAGGCTCAATCGGTCATCAGAGTCGGGAGAAAATAACGGGAAAACCCACCTTTGTTGCCGCACGTGTCGCCGTGTCATGACATGTGTTTACTACAATCCGTAATTCTCGTTGTCGAGAATTGATAATTGTTTTAATGGTCTTTCACCACTACCTTCTGTGAACCCTGTAAGTTATTTGTAAATCTGTGAACTTTATTCTTTTTTCTGTACTGAAAGGGTCCAATGGCTTTAAAATTAATGGAAAAAAACGCCTCTTGGTTAGAAGCCTACAGCAGCTTTCGACAGTACAAAGAATTCTGAGAAACATTTCTTATCAACCACCAACAAAAATACATCCTGTATTATCCACTGATTTCCGGGCTACTGAGATACCTTATCATTGCATTCCTGGTTACTGAGATACTTAATATTTGAAATCCCTGTTACTTAGAAAAATATCTTTGAGATCCGTAAAATATCGAGCTGTTTTCCCACGGTAAATTATCTTAATTAATAATGCGGTAACAGGTTGGTCATTTAAGCTTCCGTAGTTTGGAAAGGGAGAGCGAAATCATACATGTAGCTTGCAGAGAAATTTTGTGAATAGGGAAGACAGTATAGCCACAAAGATGGAATTTTTTTTTTCACCGGGAAATGTGTGCATCAAACAATTTTTAAATAAGGGAATAAAGGGTAGCGACGAGTTCTTCAACGGCCGTTTTAAGCCGGCAGGGTTGGCGGCCGTGTGATAAAGGCCCGATCAAGGTTTTAAACGGACATTTTAAAAACGAGTCACTACTCTTTTATTCCCATTCATAAATGCCCTTTTGTTAAAAAACGTTAAAAAAATACATTTAGAGACACTTTAACAATTGAAAATTTGAGGTTTGAAATATATTTTTCAAAAACTTTGTTCGATGCGCATTGGTTGTGCGTACGCGCGCGCGCTTAGATTACGCGCTGTTACTGTAGCTATGAATTGCGTTCCGCGTGATAATCTGGCGCGCTCGACACGCGGAAGCCAGCTGAATATAAACACTGGGAATTTTCAAAGGTTTATACACCCCCACGTGAGGTGCTCTCCACCAATAGGAATTGCGAAACCTTCTGAGGTATTTATGAATGTATATGTAGAGGCCTTGAGACAAACAAAAAACATGGCAACAAAATTTTGGTTAGATTATTGCAAGGGCCATCATTGCAAGGGCCGATGTGGCCATATCATAACTTTTCAAAAGCCAAACGCTTTGGTTTGGAGGATTATCAGTACAAGAAAGGACGTCAATTTTCGAACCTCATATATGTAAAAATTATATTAAGGCTGAGAAAGATACAAAAAAGTGGACGGTTGTGGGCAACTCTTGTGAATGGATTTTCTCTTTTACAAAAGAAGGCAAGATAAGATGGCGCCAGACTAACCAAGACTGACAGAACATGGGATTAAAGGTTCTCAATACCATCATCTGTGTGAACCTAGATACTAATTATAACAAGGATTCCAGACCTCAGACACACAATGAGGCAAATCTCAAGCCACGCAGACACTTTTTTTCAGATTAATCCCTTCTTGAGAGATAGGGCAGACGATGTGACGCGGAGAACCTCATTCACAATTGCATTTTACACACATCCCTCATTCTTGTGTTCTCAGGCCCAATACTTCAATTCAATTCAAGTACACATTTATTTCCATACTTCCATAAAAAAATATTGACAATTACATGTATTACGGAAAAGCTCCTAAGCCAGTTCTCTTGAAAAGATGGATTTAAAAAAAAAAAAAAAAAAAAAATAGTAAATAGTAATTTTAAAAAAGGATGCGGCCCCCCAAAAAAGATGCGGGCAGGGAGGACCAACTGGTAGTTTTTTTTATTTGGCCGTAATCCAAATAATCCTTCACAAACCGTTTTTTACTGGGTCAATTTGGAATCATTTTCAATGAGTAATACAATGTTGCAGATTTGGGTCACAACAGACAGCCAGACAGCTGATCAAGGAAAAAATATGACAGACAATCTTTTTTTTTTTTTTTTTTTTTACTTTGAAAAACATAAATTAATGATCTGTTTTTCTTTTTCATTTTGATTTTGAGAAAAATACTTAATTGTTATTGTCCCTCACCGTCTTCAATTTATTTATTTATTAATTTATTTATTTATTTATTTATTTTAAATTTAGTTTGTAGGTGTGTTTTTTTGTGGGGGGAGCACTTTTGACAAGTTTATTCAACACTCTCTTTAAAAAAAAAAAATGTTCATTAGAACAATTTTTTAAATATATATTTCAAAGCTCTTTATGCAAAATCTGAAAGCTCAGTAAAATATCCCTCTCAAGAATAGTCACAGATAAACAAATATTTATCTTATTGCTTATTTTGATTGCCGCACTAAACCAAAATAAAGAGTGGCACACTCAAACATCTGTGACCTAAAAAATGAAGAAAAAATAATAAACAAGTTTTCACACAAACAAACCAAGTTATTTCAGAAGAAAGCCAAGTTCCGAGGCTGGGATGCAGGTGCAATTACAATGTATTTCTTAAAACCCCAATAGAATATGGTTTCTGATTGGCACCCCTGAAGAAAAATATTGACTAATTAAAGGAACACGTTGCCTTGGATCGGACAAGTTGGTCACTAAAAAAAGCGTTTTGAAACCGTTTGTTATGAAATATATATGGTTAGAAAGATGTTTTAAAAGTAGAATATAATGATCCACACAAGTATCACTAAAAATTGCATGATTTTCTTTTTACGTCGCGAACTATCACGGTCGGCCATTTATGGGAGTCAAAATTTTGACTCCCATAAATGGCCGACCGTGTTATTGGACGAGGTAAAAAGAAAACCACACAATTTTGAGGCATATTTGTGTAGATCATTGTATTCTACTTTTACATCATCTTTCTAACCATATGCATTTTATAACAAGCGGTCACAAAACGCTTTTCAAAGACCAGTTCGACTGATCCGAGGCAACGTGTTCCTTTAAGGAGACTATACCAACATAGGACTGGATAGCTCAATTGGTAGAGCGCATGTTCATTAATCTGTAGGTCCTGGGTTCAAGTCCTGCTCCAGTAAATTTGTCTTTGCTCAAACCCAAAACTAAAACCCAATGATTGTAACACACCTTTAAGCTCCCTAGTGCAAGACATATACATATAGCTGCAAGCTGCAGTCGTACGTGTTTATCACAGAGTGTAGATTGGGTCTGAGGTACTTTACAACTAGATAAATAACACTGTGATATTTTATTGTAAGCTCTAGGGGGGACCAAAGCAATGTCAGTTACCTCCCTGAAAATTCACTGAAGGGTTTTGTTTTTAAGCTGAGGTGTGATTTCAGAAACAGAGTCCCTCAAGCACGAGGCAAATTTGTTCTACAGATTCACCATAAACAGATTCAAAATACCAAGTAGTTCACGTCGGTCCCAATGGGAGACTTTCTGGGACGATAGAGGGCAGCAGACTTACCGGGTAAATCCATTGTTCTCAGAATTATGCGCATGTTCAGAACTACGTAAACAATGGAAATTTACCCGGTATGTCTGCTGCCACCTAGCGTTGGAAAGTCTCCTATTGGCTGACGAACTGAACAAAGTGATACAAAATTTGAGAATGAATGACGCAAAATTTAACTGGAAAACTAATTTGAAAAGCTCTTCATAAAAACCTGAAAAATGCAACTATTTAGATAAAGGATTCCTGTTGCCATGTATTACGATGCATTTTGTTGGGGTTCTGTGGCTCTTGGTGACAATAAAACAATGAAATAAAGGTCCCTTCCAGTAATAATCAATCATTTTTCTTTGAAAAGATATGTGGCTCATTGTAGAAAATGGTGACGATGTGGTCACTGCAAGGGACACCTCACAATTGCATGGGAAAAGAAAAAGTGGTTTAAATTTATTATTGACTGTTAACATACAACATTTTGTTTAGTGAATTAACATGCTCAGCAAATTGTTCTCCCTAAAATAGCCTCATAAATTTTTCCCCTGACTTTCCCGCCGCCACAACGAGACAACAGAAAACAAAACAAATAAAATGAATGTGTGGTATAGCTTGTCCACTTTACATGTTAGACTTCGTAATGTTCAACGCGACGTTTCGTTTTACAATTTTCCCTTTCAGTCAGAAGAAAAATTCATTAACATATTTTTCAAATAGCTCTTTCTCTCTCGGTTGAGCACAATGTTATATTCACTACATTCATGTGCCGTCTTAATGTAAGCACCCCTTAAGGTTTGCTCAGAACCGGAGGCGTAGTTATTAACGTGTAAAATAAAACTCCTCAAATATTTACTCCTGCAATATTTTACACCGCCATCTGTGAATCAGCAACATGAGGGGGTTGAGAGGGTGGTTGGACGAGGGGCTGTCAGACTCCGCCATCAGGCAGGACCAAAAGTTTCTTAAACGCGACGTTTCGTTTTACAATTTTCCATTTCAGTCAGAAGAAAAAATCATTGACATATATTTTTCAGATAGGTCTTTCTCACTACATTCATGTGCCGTCTTAAAGTAAGCACCCCATAATGTTTGCTCAGGAGCGGAGGCGTAGTTTTCAGCGTGTAAAATAAAACTCCGCAAATATTTACTCCTGCATTATTTCACACTGCCATCTGTGAATCAGCAACATGACAGGGTTGAGAGGGTGGTGGGTTAAGGGGCTGTCAGAGTACTCCGTCAGGCGGTATCAAATGTTTCTTAAAGGCACTGGACACCTTGGTAATTGTCAAAAGGGTCATTCCACCAAGATGAGACACAGTACGAGACATTTGTGTGCACTTTTTTTCCATATTTATGAAAAGAAATAATTTATTTTACCCGATTATTTCATGTGACATTCTCCTTTGATTGTAAAAAATGTTTGATGAAATAAAAATTGTTTTAATGCATTTTAATGGAAATTACTATGAAAAATGTGACTTGGATGTATCACTGACACCCTGTCCATGTTACATCCAGAAGTTTGTTTTTCAAATTTGTCAACACTCATTTATTGTACAAATTCATTTAGTGCACTAAACACAAGGAACAACCTGTACCAGGCAAAATCAGTTTGTGGTAGTCAGTTATTAAATACAGCAGAAATGGGGCAGGACTAAACCAGGTGCAAAATCAAAGGCCTACAAATTTGTGATAGGCTCATCAAAGATAATACGTGTCAAAGACACCTGTTCTCTTCGCAATATCTTAAAACTATTGGTAATTTGGGGGGCAATCCCTCAGCGTCAACGAACAAGGAGTTTCAACACAACACATTAAAATGGACTCTCTGCAAGGCCAAATAAAACAAAAACATGTTTAGCGTCCTGCCTTTTTGAAAAAAGGGAATGAAGAGAGCCCTTTTTCTTTTTTTGTCAAAATGGCTACCCCACAATATTTTTGAAGAAAACCGGCTGGGCTATTGTTATTTTCAAAGGTTGTCTAAGATCGTTGAAACATATAAATTAATTAACGAGGGGGCCTTCTTAAGAGGAAACGGGCATGGAACCCTAAACTATTTTTGTGCCTAATGAAAAAAAAACAAATCCTTCAGCTGCCACCGATGGCTGATGGATCTGGTTGAAATGGAAGAAGGGTATAGGAGGAGGGGTGCTCCACCTAGGGAGCTCTTCATCAGGGATTATCATTAAGCAAGATGATTATATTATTGATGGAGGGAGCTGCAATGGGATAGGGTTGTGGTCCTCTAGGATTCCTGGCTCTGAGAACTGATCCGACGACAGTGGTGACAAACCAATATATGACAACTGATCCGTCGACAGTAGTATGGACAGTAGTATGGGTTACAATGTATGTCAGGCGAGGTACTACATCACAAACAAAACATGGACAATCTCTCGGACTGATAATGATGGTTGATAACTGTCTGAGGAAGTAATGATCTGAGGGCTTGTGCCCCTATTTACATCGACAGGCTAATTATACGGGTCTATATATTTTATTTATTTCAGTTTGAAAACACAAAACATGGCAGGACTCGAATTGGTTTTTTTTTTTTTTTTGGGGGGGGGGGAATCACACAGGACTGGCCTCTAGGTGAGGGTACCCTACTTAGTAACCAACATATGAGAAGTAAATGGACCAAGAAATTAAACCACCCCTAGTCCTGGCCTAGTCAATCAAGACAATTGTGTCCTTGACCAAGGCAGTTTATCATAAATGATTCCCTCCACCTCGGAGTACATATGGGTACCGGCGAGAGCAGGGGGAGTAACCTGCGATGGACTGGCGTCGTGTCTCATTCATTATTATGAGAAGATATTGTACCCAGAAATTAACCCAGCCAAAACATATTTACGAAGATGCAGAGAGAAAAAGATGAGACTACATATTTACAAGGAGACCGGGTATAACTACTGGCCTGATGAGCCATATTGGCTCGGAACAGACTTTACTTTACCATTATTTCAAAGGCAGATTCTAATGAGATGGTTTCGAGTTTGTTGACTCATGACATGGTTACTTTGTTAAAATGTTAGGGATTCATCAATCTATAAAACGTGCGCAACCTGCAATCGGATCGCATTCATGGGTAGTCACTCACCTTCAATATATATAGACTGAGGGCCTATCAATGCAATTGTGTAATGCATTTGATGTGCGTGGGTGGAAATGGACAACTTGATACCCGATAGGATAGGGGGGGGGGGGATGCACACAGAAATTGGTTTGAAAAATATATAAAAACTGTCACTTCTTCACAGACAATTCACACAAAATTCAACATTATTGCACTGATTATTAAAAACACATATCAATCCTTAAAATTATATCCATTGATTATAACATTTTGGAAACCTGAAAGTTTATTTTGTTCTATTTATTCTTGGCAATGCTTCCACCAAAACTCTCAGTTTTATTTTTATAATCCTAACTGTATTACAATGCCAGAAAAAATGTCGTACACAAAAGATCATTATTACCTGGAAATTTCTGGACAACCTAATTTTAAGAAGTTTTTCAGGTTGGTGTTTTTATTGAAATAAATGATAAAAAAGAATTACCTTTTGCAAACACTAACCAAAAGTACCTACGGTGTAAACGCAAAAAAATCATCGAACGGTTTGAACCTAGCAGAGTCTTTCTGGAACTTGGAAGGCTAATTTTGTTACACTAAAATTAAAGAAGATTACAATGAATCAACCTCCTTCCCAAGGGTGGGTGATCTGACCATACTGCACCAGCTTGCCCTCGTCAATCACAACCCTCGGAAATGTCTAATTAAAAGGTGTCAAAATATCACACGTTTTTTAATTAGACCTGCACTGAATCCTTTCTTAAAACTGATTGTTTATGGTGACCCTTTCTACTGATGTGCCCCCCCCCCCCACCCAGCATGACCGAAAAGCATTGATGCATTTAAGTTAATCGCTAATTATTTATAAATCAATTAACTAATCCCTTGTAAACACATGTACAATAAACCATGGTTAACTTGCCAAGTAAAACATCAGAATACTTTTTCAATTTCAGGCCTTGAATTTCGTTCTTGAAGGAGCACAGGAATTTTCCTCTAGCACAGGGGCACTTCTATGAGGAAAATGTAAATTTTTATTGAAACTTTGCAAAGGGCACCACAGGAAATGCGCAGGGTACAACAGCAATTGCTGCAGGTGACTAAGTTAATTTGAGGCCTGGAATTCTATTATACTTTTGTTCAGTCATGGTACAGCATGAACAGGTATTCTAAACCTAAAATATCACCATTGGATAAATGGGTACAACTGTACGTTACCTCCTTAGAGTCAACCATATGCTTTGAGAAAGTTTTGTTTTCATAATGATGCCTTGTATCCTACCCGCGGTGTGGTTAGCGGTTATTTATACAAAATCATATCAAGCCGCAAACAGGGTTTTTTTGAAGAGCGTACAAAACAAAAAGGGTTCACAAACCAAACACAATGCAGGCCTGTATGCTTCGTTTTTTAACTAAAAGACAAGGGCACCAAGGCATTTTCTCCTTGATAAAGGGCAACCCTATGAGGATTTTGTAAATTTCTTCTGTAGCATTTCAAGGGCACCAAGGCAATGGCCAGGGGCACGAAGGCAATTGCCTTCATTGCCTCTGTGTAAAATATCAGGCCTGCCATGTTTGCCTTCCTCTACATGATAATATTAAGGATTCTAGTGATTCATCAAGTATACATGTAGGCTGGCCCTCAATCCCCATGGTCCTATGATGAATGAATAACATGGTCAGCTAGCTACATAGTTCATGTTGTAGGAGACAGAAGGGGTTCAGGTTGGGGTTTCATGAGGAAAATGATAATGAAAGAGTTGCCAAGAATGAACTTATAATAGATGTTAAATTTGCATCGGGGATAAAGAAGATTAATTTTTGGTTTTTACCCATACACCGATGTGTGTTAGCACTGTATACTCAGTACTTTCCCGAGTCCTGTGAAAAAATATCACAGGCATGTAATTCGGGTGGGATTCGAACCCACGACCCTTGCAATTCTAGAGCAGTGTCTTACCAACTAGACTACCGAGGTTGCCCGGTAGCTAGAGGCAGTTCGAATCCTATGAGACTAGATTCTCATCTCAACAAATGCATAAAGTAACAAACCTGTGATAATTTGAGCTCAATCGGTCGTCGAAGTTGTGAGATATTAATGAAAGAAAGGAACCCCCTTGACGCACCATGGTCACACAAAGTTGTGTGCTTTCAGATGCTTAATTTCTAAATTTGAGGTCTCGAAAATCAAATACATTGGAAAAAAATTTCTTTCTCGAGAACTACCTCACTTCAGAGGGAGCTGTTTCTCACAATGTTTTACACTATCAACCTCTCCCCATTTCTCGTGATCAAGAAAGGTTTAATGAAAATAATTAATTTTTTAGTAATTGCTAACAGTGTCCACTGCCTTTAAAATCATAGTCTGAACTTGCACAGTGATGAGGGTATTTTAATTTCATTTGAGAACCATCGCAATCATTATACCAGGGAATTAAGGAGCAGCCAAGAATCCAGTAGTATACACATAATGAGTGTTTATGAGTGCAATGGTGCGAATATGTTCATGAGTTGAAAGATGGAATGTTCTATTCAACGAGGCGGAGCCGAGTTGAATGGAACATTCCAGCTTTCAACGAATGAACATATTCGCACCATTGCACGAATGAAAAACATTCATTATTTGTTTTATATAACATCCAAGTAGAACTTTGTCATTTTGATTGAAAGAAACAACTTTCAAAACAAACAATTTCAACTGTAGAAGCCGAATGCTAGTAATTTTACTATGCCTTCTTGCAGTAACACCTGCTGCGTTACCAAAGACACGCGCACGCAGTGATGGTTTTACTCAGCTTTTTCGTTCCATCCGAAAAGTACCATTGCACGCTGGCAGCGTGCAATGGTACTTTTCGGATGGAACGAAAAAGCACGGCGAGTGACTCAGCGTGCAATGGTACTTTTATTTGCTATCACGTGATGGACAATCCTCCAATCAAATGGCAAGGATCTGCTTGGGTGTTATATAATATATTTTATCAGGATACTATAATCTAACATACACGCTCTCCTTACAATTAATCAAGGGTTAGGTAATAACTTTGCATATTATGAGTAGAAGTCTTGTCACAAACTACTATACTTAAACTTGTAGAATAAATTAAACAACAGCAGCTTGTTTAAAGATGCATTAACATTGAACAAATATCTGCATGCATTACGAAAGATCATACAAAATATTACTTTAAAAGACAACATGATTCTCCTGTCAAGGGTTATGTAATAACTATGCATAGCTTCGCAGATAAAAGTCTTGTCTCGAACTACTGTGCTTATAAATAGATTGAACAAAGTATCGCCACTGCAAGGCTGGCCTTAAAACTCTTGAGAAAATCGCGTTCAAATCCTAAGAAAGAAGCAATTGATATGCAATATGAGCTTTCAAAAAGGAGCAATGCATGCAGCTTTTTAAAAAAAAAATTAAATGTGTAAAACATTCAGTCACAATGTCTAAAAGATGAGAGCAACTAAAACAATTATCTGCATGCATTACAAAAGTATTTTATTTAAAAAAAAAATTAAAAGGACGAAAATAGCATTCTCAATGATCCCCTAAAATGTTGAAAATTATTAATTATATTCATTTATTTCACTTTGCTATAATTTTATTTAGACATGATGCAGTCATTATAATAACCTTTGATATTTTAAGTACAAAACGAGTCAAGGATAACCAATTCATTAACAGGTGGTCTTCATGCATAAAGCGTTTTAGTCTTTTTAACTCTATTTAAAAATAGAGTTTGAGTATGGGAAATGTTGAATCCGCAACCAGCAACCACGAAATGTTGCTAACCGTACGATTTATTGTTGGTATACAGGCAACAGAACTAATACTTCACAAAGGCAATGTGGGCAATTGCCTCGATGTCCCTTGGGACAGGAGAAATTTACGATTTCCTCATAGGGTTCCCTTTACCAAGGAGAAAATTCCTTGGTGCCCTTGCCCTTTCAAAAAATGAAGCATACAGGCCCAATAAAAAATATGTGGTCCTTGAAAAAAACAACAGGAAAATCTGATAAATAAGTACAAAGGGTAAGGCCTTACGACGCAAAGTATTTGGAACCATTCGATTGTTAAAATCCCAAACAAATGTAGTGTGTACAAAAGAGAACATGTAAGAAATTAATTCAAAAAAATGGTCGCGTCTTTGATATATCGCCGAAACTCCGGAGCGAATACTTCAAGAGAAATGGTTTTCAAAATGCTTGATGCTATCGAAAGCTGCTGTAGGCTTCTCACCAAAAAATGTTTATTGCCATTAATTTTAAGAGTGATTAGTGATTTCTTAACGTATACCCTAACATACCGTAACAATTTTTCAGATATTCTGAGGGCCAAAAAAAAGGAGGCGGAAAACCGGTTGGATTCTTGCTTTTAGTTAAAATCTTACGCATAAATCTGTTTTACTTTATTCAAGTGTCAAGATGTCGAGTCTTAGCCAAACCAATTACAAAAATTATCAATACATTATTTACAAATTTTTCCCAAATCACAGCTTTTTAAAGTAATTTGTCTAAAATAAAGTATTTTCTCAGATTTTAATGTATTCCGATGTCCGAGAAAATACAAATGCGTTGTAGGAACTAAACCATTCATACATTTCCATCACTGTATATTACCTCGCAATGAAGATTGGAGAAATGGACCCTACATTATTATAGTACATTATTTACAAATTATCCCTGAAATTACTGGGTTTTTTTAAAACTAATTTGTCAAAATCAAAGTATTTTCTCAGATTTTAGTGTACATTCTGATGTCTGAGAAACTACAAATGCATTGCAGGATCTAAACCATTCATAAATTTCCATCGCTGCATTTGACCTCATTATATTGCGAAGAATAGCAAAGAGGTCTCTACAAAGGACCCAGACATTTTCTATGCAAGATGGCGAAATAAAATACTCAAAATGCTATCAGAAACTGCTACCCAGAATAGTACTGGCCTTGAGTTCATTGATTAAAAAGAATTGTACAATGACTTGATTGTTTACGGGTAAACTCAAGAATCAAGAAGAAATTGATTGAAAAAAATTGTATAAAATGAACACAACAATACCTGTGGCAATACTAGTACACGTGGGCGATACATGGATCCTCTACTACTGCTATTCCACACGAACGAAGTGAATAATATGCACAGACTCCCTTCTCTAAACAAGACAAGCCCGTACACCGAGTGAATCAGACGAGTACCGATGGTATTCCAGCCAACAATCAATGTCTAATTCATCAATTCATCCATTAAATCCACACACAGACAGGAACGACTGGCACTCTACAAAGGACCACTGGCGACCTGCCGTCTAAGCCCAGTGTCCGTTCCAACCAAAATTAATGAGTTAAAAAAACCACAGAAATAAGCATTTTTGTACGTTACCCGCTGATGACGAAATAACCTTCTCATGGCTGCCACCTTCCTATGGACGACGTCGCTGTACCAAGACATCAATATATTTCCCCTGATGGGACTAAAGACTCAGCCCCCGAAAAAAAAAAGTAAACACAATACGAGTTTCCCCCACGGGGCCTCATCTGAGACATTCATAAAAAATGTGGGGCCCCGAAGCCGGCTCGGACGTACTCGAATCCATAATTTCTTAGGATGTTGTCATCAGCATCAAGATTCAGAGTCTGTCTCTCCAGCCCAGTCATGTGTCTGTTTAATAATCAATTGGGTGAGTGGTGGTTGGGAATCAGTATTCAAGTCTCGTAGCGTTGTGTGTGTGTGTTGTGTGTGGCTGTGACGACACAACGACAATGAGATGCAAACTCAGTGACTGGGGGAGCTGAGAGAGCGGAGGAGGAGGTCCATTGACGATGCGGGATGAATCATCCCGGCTCATACATTGGCAACAAGGATGGAGACGCGGGAAAGACAAGGATGCATTAGTCATCAATGAGATTGCACACAGATGGAGAGAGTGAGAGAGAGAGAGAGAGAGAGAGAGAGGGAGGCGGGGCTTCAGATAAATGAAGCCCCTGTCACCTTAATGGGGTTTTGCTGCATTTTCTATAAAAGCCCCGATGGCAATTTTTGTTTTCTGTACATCAAAACTGCTACCGTCATAGTGCTTTTATAAATGGTGATTTTTTTGGTTTTTTTAATCAATTAAAAAAGGGGAATCCTTAAAAAGAAAAACATCAGGACAATTGTTCAGGATGCCAATTCTAAGGTGCAGAAAACAAAAATTGCTTACGATGGCATGAGCGTAGACCAAGTGCAAATTATATGCATTTACATTAATTCCCCACCTGTTTTGTCCAAACACGCCAGGAGCAAACCGCCTATAATTAACTGATAATTGGATTGGGATGTCAATATTTAGATGGGGAAATATTACAAGGGAATTGACAGTTGACATTTTGGGGTTTTTTCTCCTCTTGGTAACAGTATTACTCCTCATCTTCAATGTATCTCTATGCACTTGGAGTGTACTCCAATCTAATGTATATGCAATATGATCCAGCCTACGCTGGCTCATAACTAATGTATGAGGAATTAAAGGCAGTGGACACTATTGGTAATTGTCAAAGACTAGCCTTCACAGTTGGTGTATCTCAACATATGCATATAATAACAAACCTGTGAAAATTTGAGCTCAATTGGTCATCGAAGTTGCGAGATAATAATGAAAGAAAAAACACCCTCGTCACACGAAGTTGTGTGCGTTTAGATGGCTGATTTCGAGACCTCAAGTTCTAAATCTGAGGTCACGAAATCAAATTCGTGGAAAATTACTTCTTTCTCGAAAACTACCTTAATTCAGAGGGAGCAGTTTCTCACAATGTTTTATACCATCAACCTCTCCCCATTACTCGTCACCAAGAAAGATTTTTAAGCTAATAACTATTTTGAGTATTTACCAATAGTGTCCGCTGCCTTTAAGTAGTGTTATTTATTCTGAATGAACAATTTCCAAGAACAACTCTGACACAACCCAATCTGAAACACATTTTTTAAAAATGTTCCACTGTGTCAACAACAAATTTAAAATATGTTACACTATTTCAACACTAATATTGTTCTTTTGCGGATTTGAGAATTCTGTTAATTGAAAAAAAAACATCTGGGCCCAAATTGATAGAGCTGCTTTTAAAAGTTTCTTAGCACACCAAAATTCTGCTTACCAGAACAAGGTTATGAGCTAAAATACCATGTAAATGGTATCCTGCTTCGTTTTGCTAAACAGAAAATCGTTAAGCAATATTCTCAACTTAAGCAGCTCTATAAAATTGGGCCATGGTTTAAGCTTTGGAGAAGCTTATATTTAGGCTATTTAATCACATTGTGTCTGAAGGGCAAAAACAAAATGGAAATCAGACTTATAGTCGGGAGAATATTATACCTTGATTATTTTGCTTAGTTCTAAACTTCATAAGAAAACTCAACCCCCCCCCCCCCCCAAGTTCAATTAAAAATAATTAAATGCGTTTAATTTCAGCATATAATTGTTATGCCAATCAAAGTTCAAGTTGTTATTGTTTTCCATTCCACCAACAGCAAAAGTGTGGAGCAGGGCCCGATTTCATGGCACTGTTCACAGCGAAATTCTGCGCTTTATACAACCCATACATGTAATCATGCGCTTCACAGAATACAGTGATAAGCAGTTGCCATAAAATTGGGCCCGGTGCCGGATTTGCACTCTTTAGTACAACATCCCATCTCGTCCCAGTCCCGAGACCTGCTAACAAGATTTCATTAATTTGCATAAAATCAATGTTCATCAGCAAACAGCAACAAAGAACCTCTCCCTGACACAATCAGTCCTCACATCCAAAACCTTGTCCCCCTGTTTCCGAAACACTTTCTGAAACACTTCAAAAATCAATCAATTACATTACACCTCTATTCAATTTGCAATTCAGTGTGACCTCTATAGTTAAATCATGGAGGAAGAGAAGGAGTTCAAACGAAGGGACTTCAAAAGTCGAACCCTTGGTACCGCGGTCGTTTAACGACACCTCGTAATCACCCACATACCTTACACAAACACTGGGCGACCTGGCTTCTGTGAGTTTGCGCGTGCGCACTTGGTTCTTCACCAAACTATGGCGTCGTATGTCGTATGGATATAATAAAGGAAAAACTTCTTTTTTGAGACGCGATAACATTTTTGGACGCTACCGAACACCTGAACGATGAACACAATAGAATACCAACCACCCTCGTGTGCTTATACCCAAATTTGGATCCACCGCTAGTGACCGGAAAGTTGCCAAAAATGTAAAAATATGCTATGATATTTCCATGTAAACACCACAAACAGTCAATGAAAATGTGTGTATTCACAATTCTTGTCTCCAATGATTAAACTTTACACTTTACACGGCCGTCCAGCTGGAGGTCACCTATCTTTTTCCACTGGTCAGACAGGGGCATTGTCAGGGTATACTTTTGTTACTCTGCGGTTTTGCGGGTCGTTCGAGCTCCTTCTCTTCCTTCCTCCATGCTTAAATACAGAAAGGACTTTATTCTCTAAAAGCAGTGGACTTCAAAACAGTTTTGAACCATGTTTACTAGCCTCAAACAAGTTTAAAATCTTGTGCCATAAAAACCGTCTGCCTTGCTGCTTTGCAGACCATGAAGTTCATTCAAAAGAGCCCTGGCCCAATTTCATAGAGCTGTTTTAAAGCAAACAAAAAAGAGCCAAGCACAACAACATTATGGTTACCAGCCCAAATGCCATTTCTCAAGTGCAATCAGAGACTGGTATCCTGCAAATGTTTGCTTAGTAGCAACTTGTTAAACAAATGTTATGCTTAAGCAGCTTTATGAAATTGAGCCCACTCTTTGAGCAAGCTTTCTGTAAATTGCCCGCCTGTGAAGCCAGTACATGAAGTTCTCCACATAAGCCAAAACAAACATATGGACACAAACTCTATATTATATTATCTCAAATACTGATGCAAATCATTAACTGACACTTTGCAGGCTGTACTTTTTGTTGATGTCATATAAAACACAACCACCATGTGGACCCAAGCTGTGGACCACACTCTAAGACGTCACACTTCAAAACAACTTTCTTAATTTGAAAGCCATGTCTTTTAGAAATCCTGGAGAGATTCCCGGAATAAACGCAGAGGAAAGTCTAAACAATATGAGGTGTGAGTCCATCAAAATAAATTGGAGAAAATGTCAAAATGAGGAAAAGTCCAGGGTTCAAAAATTACCCTGGATCACAGGAGCCCTACATGCTTCATTTTAAAAAGGGCAAGGGCACCACGGCGATAACTTCTCCTAGTAAATGGGCACCCTTTGAAGAAAATTGTAAATTTCTGTTTCTTCTACATTTTAAGGGCATAGAGGCAATGACCAGGGGCACAGAGGCACACGCCTCAATTGCCTCCGTAAAGAATCAGGCCTGTCACAGGTCTGTGAGGCCAGTAATATTACCATCGGACCAATAAACTAACGACCGGGCAAGTCCAAGGGCAGATTTCACAAAGATAGTCTTAACTAAGAACTAGTTGTACCATGGTCCTACATATGTAGGAGTTTAAAAAAATATTAAGGCTATAGTCATAGGTTAGGAGGAGTAACTCAAGATAGCACTAGGTCCGGACCTCCGACAAAATGTACAATGTAGCAATGTTGGACATCGGAGTTGCGAGATAATAATGAAAGAAAAAAACACCCTTGTCACACGAAGTTGTGTGCTTTCAGATGCTTGATTTCGAGACCTCAAATTCTAAACTTGAGGTCTCGAAATCAAATTCGTGGAAATCACTTTTTTTTTCGAAAACTACATTACTTCAAAGGGAGCCGTTTCTCACAATGTTTTATACTATCAACCTCTCCCCATTACTCGTTACCAAGTAACGTTTTATGCCAATAATTATTTTGATAATTACCAATAGTGTCCACTGCCTTTAACAGAAGTGGAAATCACAAGTTCCGTTGAATAAACAAAGTATGCACACGTTAGTCAATTGAATCATAGTGCAATGGTTGGATCCGTATTACTGTGTTATTATCTTCAATAGACAATACATGTACAAAGCCGTTCAGCTGTTGACTTTCGAGTCTGATAAATATCTTTTGATTCTGTTGAGTATTGAAGTATACATGTACTTCCGCATTTATAAGCCAACAAATCTTACTTACAGTTTGTCCAAATAAAAGCAGTTTAAAAATGTATTATTCATAGATTTTTCACATTTGATTCTTATCCAAGTCTTGTAAAAAAGAAATATTACAAAAAATACTGCTCCAGTAATCTGTTCCCTAAATTTGAACCCTGGGGTGGATTTCACAAATAGTTGAGATTATTCTTATCTTGAGTTCATACCAGGACTAGCCTTAAGTTTTTAATATCACCCAAGTCCTAACTCTTTGTGAAATCAACCCCTGGTCAATGACATGTTGAAACGGTTGTTATACTGGTTTCAATAAAGCAACCTCCATTTCTACTGTGAACTGACAAAATGTTTCAGAAGTTAAGTTTAAACCGAGTTTGTTTCTCCACAGAATCACAAACGAATATGCCCGGGGCAGAACGGGGAACAGCAATCATAGTGTGAAAGGGCTTGGCCCTTATTCCCAATGTAGTGTGAAAAGGTCTACAAAATGTGGAAACGGCTTTAGAGATGCCTTTTACTTGGGAAAACTGCCTTGCCCATGCAAGACCAAAGTGTCAGACTTTATGCAGCGTGATTAAAGGCAGTGGACACTATTGGTAATTACTCAAAATATTAATTAGCATAAAACCTTCCTTGGTGACGAGTAATGGGGAGAGGTTGATGGTACAAAACATTGTGAGAAACGGCTCCCTCGGAAGTGCCATAGTTTTCGAGAAAGAAGTAATTTTCCACGAATTTGATTTCGAGACCTCAGGTTTAGAACTTGAGGTCTCGAAATCAACCATCTAAACCCACACAACTTCGTTTGACAAGGGTGTTTTTTCTTTCATTATTATCTCGCAAGTTCGATGACCGATTGAGCTCAAATTTTCACAGGTTAGTTATTTTATGCATATGTTGAGATACACCAACTGTGAAGGCTAGTCTTTGACAATTACCGATAGTGTCCACTGGCTTTAATAATAAAAAGCACAAACATGTGGAATTTTCCCCACCTCCACATAGATAGAGCTCCATTCACCACTACCTACAGAATGTCTCCCCTTTTCTTCACAATAGATCCACTTCTATAACAAAATCTCTCCAATGAAATGCTCCATTCTTCACCCACAAACAAATAGCCAGGGAGCAGGGGCATTTAGAAGGCCTATATAAAGCTAGGCTACCATACTGCCTGAGAGGCGGCTACTCATCTTTTCAATGGATGTGCCAACTTCATTTCCCCCCCTAACTTAAATGAAATGGATATTCGATGCAATCGTCGCATGGGTTTCTATTCTTTATCAAATTGTCATGGATCGGTGGTATGTCTTTTGACATTCATATTTTTGTTGTCAATATAATGCATTGCCAATAATGCTGTTATGTACCAGGTCCAGCTATTAGCCAACTGCTCTCTATAATCAAATCATTGTATCAGGGACGCTAGTGCACTTACCAGTTGAAGTTTTCCTTAGTTTAAAGGGAAGGTATGTTTGGTAATCACTGTTAAAGGGTGTATGTACTTTTTCTAGGACAAAAAACACAATGTCCACAGATTTACACTAAACTTACACAGTTTGAAGATAATGATAGTACAAAGCTTCCCTGAAAATATTACGTGCTGAGGTGCTGTAGTTTTTGGGAAATGAGTAAAACAATGTCATAAAAATAATTTTCGTCTCATGAGACGAAAATTATTTATCGTCTCATGAGACGAAAATTATTTTAATCATTTACAAACATATTTATCTTTATCTTCAAACCCTGTAAGTTTAATGTAAATCTATGGACATTTTGAAAAGGTACCCAAATCCTTTAAAATTAATGGCGATAAAACTTTTGAATAGAAGCCTACAGCAGCTTTCGATAGTATGAAGCATTTGGAGAAACATTTTAAATGTGTTTATGTAAAAAAGATAGTATACAAATATTAAATGGCTCAGAGTGGAATGGGAGGAATATTATCGCAAGGTAAAATTTGGACTGTTCCATTTCATGAGGCGAATCCTTGGATCGGTCGAGTTGGTCTTTGAAAAGGCGTTTGTAACCGTTTGTTATCAAATGCATATGGTTAGAAAGATGTTGTAAAAGTAGAATACAATGATCCACACAAACATGCCTCAAAATTACACGGTTTTCCTTTTACATCGTCGGATAACACGGTCCGCCATTTATGGGAGTCAAATTTTTGACTCCCATAATTGGCCGACCGTGTTAGTTCGCAAAGTAAAAGGAAAACCACGCTATTTCGAGGCAAATTTGTGTGCATCATTGTATTCTACTTTTAAAACATCTTTCGACCATGAGCATTTTGTAACAAACGGATACAAATGCTTTTTTATAGACCAACTCATCCGATCCAAGGCAACGTGTTCCTTTAAAGCCACTCAATATTTGTTTTATCTAACTGACATATTATAGATCCTTGTCATTTGATGTATTTTAAAAGTATAACATTATGAAAAAGCACAGAAATTACTGACAACCAAAAATCATCATGGAAGAAGAAAGCGTCGCGTAGCGGCGACAATGCACAAATCGGATCACAACCTTTTGCACAGGTTCTCCTTTGTTTCAGCAGCGGCGCGGCGGCGCTGTACTGCTCAAAAACATTGGGAACAAGGATGATCCTAACTGTTGAATGGGAAATGCTATTCCCCATGGGCGAATAGGTCTTTTTGATCGCCGGTGTGGATGGGAGTAATAGTGAATGTCACGTGAAGTAAGTTCCACCAATCATATGACAAGGATCTGTATGTCAGTTATATAACAGTTTTTATGCCCCAGATTTGAATATGAGAAGCATTAATGCAGTAGCCTAAAGCTTCTCGGATTGTGTGCTTCTATTATTCTTCCTGGACATATTAGGTCTGGATTTCCAGCGATATCTCAAACACAACCATGAAACTGTTTTATTGTATACACTACATTTATGTAGGATTTAGCCAACCAAAGGGTTTCAAAAACCTGTAGTCTGAAAATATGTTAGTCACTGAAATCAATCTCCATCAGTAAAAATAGTAAAACCATACAGGTTTGTATTCCTGTGAGTCTAAAAACTGCTATAAATCATCACATAAAAATGTATTATCGGCAGGTACAAGCTTTTTTTAAGTGCATGATGCAGAGCTCATCCTGCATTTTTGCAAGGGCATGGCAATTTGGCATCAGTAAAAGGGCACCTCTTTCAGACAATAAAAATAGGTATTGTACATTTTAAAGGGCACCAAGACAATGACCATGGGGCATGAAGGCAATTCCTTTAGTTGCCTTATTATAGTGGGAACTCGGGTACAATTACCAATAAGCATTTTAAAAATGTTCAAACAAACCATCTTATTGCAGGGGTAGATTTGATTATTGTAGAAAGAGGGCAATTTCACAGTCACTAACTCATGCCTGTATGCTTTGTTTTTGAAAGAGCGAGGGCACCAAGGTAATTTTTCCTTGGTAAAGGGCACCCTATGAGGAAATGACCAGGGGGCATGGAGGCAATCACCTTTGTTGCCTCCGTGAAGTATCAGGCATGCTAACTTTAAAATGGTTTCCTGAAACATTTTCTTAACTTGGGTTCTCAAGTTCACTAACAAACTCACAGCTTTTAACAAACTTTATTTGTAGAAGAGTCAACTTTGGAGTTTGGACTTGAGTCTTCCCTCTGTAGATTGTTCAGTCATGTCAGTGTTTACAAGTAAATGTCAAACCCTGATTCAGAACAGGAAATGTATGTATATTTTTCTGTATGCTGCTATGACAAATGTACAAATTGTTTATTTCAATTCCTTTGGGTATTGTGGATTAATACAATAAACCTGACCCTGAACTGCATTGATCACAACCCAACCCCCAACGGTAGGCTTAAAATGCAACCCTACATGTACATTCTTGTGTACTATACCCTTAAAAAGATCGCCCGAGTGGTTTTAATGTGATCAAAGTTTGTGTTCAATCTAACTGTCAATGCTTACAACTGCATTAACCGGAGTCCCTAACACTATTAAGGAAGTTTTCTGATTAATTCATGACTATATATTACACAAATGTCGACTGTAGGATGCACATCAAATCTTTATGAATCGAGTAATGCATTTGGCTCCAAGTTTGTTCTTGTGTACATAAACTGTGCAATCATTCAATGGTGCTTCCAGATCATGCATACATTTGTAGGTTTGAATCCGCAAAACATAGGAAACCAAGTCTTTTTTACCTACCCTGCCCCCTGGCCCCCCCCCCCCCCCCCATTAGACTGTACAAGTCTCACAGAAATAATGAACATTTGGGGACACTTTAAACCAGTGCTTTTGTTTCCTTCATCACATCACACTAGGAATTTGGACCAAGTGTCAATTTCCTTTCCTTTCCTTGTTGATGTTGCATTGTCTAATCTATAGAATCTTTTCATCAGACATTCATCTTGTATTACTCCCATTCAAATCAGTGTAACTTTAGTGAGACTGAAAGGCCAAATAGTAGTCTGGTCTTTTGTTGTACTTTTTTTTAGGTCATAGATAAATCACAAAACTTCCTTATAGTGTTGGGGACTCCACTCCAGATAATGCAGTTAAAGAGGCACCAATGTCAAGACCAGGGCCCAATGTCATAGAGCTGCTTAAGCAGAATGTATTGCTTAACAAGCTAAGCAGAACAGAGCAGGATTCCAGTCACAAATTGTACATTTGACATGGTGGTAACCTTATTCTGGAAAGCATAATATTGTTTAGCTACTTTTTGTGCTTTTGAAGCTCTATGAAATTGGGCCCAGGGTTGACAGCTAGGTCATTGCTTCCATGTACATGTACCTCATTATTAATATTGACGTACACAGAAGATTTGACGTAGCAAAGATGGTGTGATAAAGGTAGAGGCCATGGACAAGGAAATGGCCTGTGGTGGTTGCACTTGACGGAAATGTCGTCTGATGGACACGGATGCAACTGCCAATGGCCTTTGTTGTACTTGGAGGTGATGGATTCTGATGAACTCACAGTGGCAATAGCTTCTGATGCCATATATAGAGGCTTCTGATGGATATGTATGCAATGGCCACTGATGTGGTTTGAGGAATGAGCTTTTGATGCACATGGAGGTAATAGCTTCTGATGGACACGGATGCAATGGATTCCGTTGGATACATGGAGACAATTATGGCCTATGTGAGTACAGTAGGCAATGACCTCTAAGTACCAGAGAGGTAATGACATCTGAGGTACATGGAGGCAATGACCTCTGATGTACATGGAGGTAATGACCTCTGAGGTACATGGAGGCGATGACCTCTGAGGTACATGGAGGTAATGACCTCTACGGTACATGGGGCATTGACCTCTAAGGTTCATAAAGGTTATGATCTCTGATGTATATGGAGGCAATGACCTCTGAGGTACATGGAGGTAATGACCTCTACAGTACATGGGGTTAATGACCTCTGAGGTACATTGAGGCAATGACCTCTGAGGTACATGGAAGCAATATCCTCTGAAATAAATGTAGCCAATGTCCTCTGAGGTACATGGCAGCAATGACCTCTGAGGCTCATTGAGTCAATGACCTCAATCATATCTGGGCTTGACCTTCATACCTCTTTACAATATCCCCATTGACTTTATAAGACTTTCCAATGGATAATGCCCTTTGCAAAACAAAAAGGGCCCTGCCTCTTCAAAAGATTAAAACACCATGTCTGCAAACCCACTCTATGGACTCAGGGGAGCCACCTGTTCTTAGATACACAGCCAGACACAACCATGAATGCTGCAACCACCTTAGATATCACATCATGTCTCTCAGGAATAGATCTCCATCAACACAAAACCACTGTCACTATAACCTCTTTACATCATCAATAACACACAAAAAAACAACTAAAAGCACTCTGGTACAAATGCATCCAGCAAAAACTCACTCTGGTAAAAAACAGATAGTAAACAATGATCCATTTGATACATTAAACAAGCCCCCCCCCCCCCACTATATACGTTCAAGCAAGAGAGTTCGCACAATTATTAACTTTTTAAGCAGATATTTGATCTAATAATGCACATTTCATGAGTCACCGACATAAACACAACACAATGTACATATTTCAAACAAACAAAAACCTTCCCCAACATGGACAATTTATTGAACCAACAAAAAGTCGACATCAGGCTTGTGTGTTCAGTCTGTGTTGTGAGTAGTGGGCTCTCCACTGTCAGAATATTTGCAAAGGTCGCAGTAGTTGGAGGAAGGAAACTTAATAACGTAAAGGGGTAAGGCCAAATAACAAAAAATACCAGTTGATCGTCCGGATTTTTCAAAAAAGAGGAGGATGAGGGCCTTACTATTTACTATTTACTATTTTTTTTCAAGATGGCCGCTAAGTACTTCAAATCAAACAGGCCACCAATTCTTCAGTTTGAATCAACCGCAAACTTATTTATACCTATTAGTTGCATGAGGACCTGTGTTAACACTAACAGGGTCAGATAACACTAAAATGATTTGCTGGTAGGCATTGACTAATATTGTTTTATGAAACAGACGGTTACAAGTGTTCGAGAGCATCAAGTTAGATCCGGGAAAAGCTCCTAGGCCACTCCTTTTTTTTTTAACACAAAAATCGAAAAATAGTAAATAGTAAAAAAAAAAGGATGCGGCCCCATAAAAGGATGCCGACAGGGACGATCAACTCAACTGGTATTTTTTTTTATTTGGCCTAAGACTTGTTTGCTTTGCTAGAGATTGGGGTAGTTTGATGGACTGAACGCTCCGGCAAATTATCACCGACCATGAAGAGAATTTCTGTTTTAAAGGCATATTATACCTTTGGTTTTGAATTATTAGATGAAAACAATAAAACTAACATTGAAAAAAATCATTTTTTAAAAAGTGGACAAGTTTTTGAGATATCACCAGAAATCCGGAGCGATTATGTCCACGCAGGAAGAATAATCCCCAATAGGAATACACAATCTGAGAACTGTTACTGTGGTAACGCTTCTCAGATTCAATTACGGGGTATAAAAACTGACATCTTTTTACCTAACCACCTAACGTCAAAGTGAAAAATATTTCTCAAGATGCTTTATACCTCTTACTAAAAGTTTCTTACAAAAGGTTTTTATTTTGACATTAATTTAAAAATTTTAACCTGGAAATAAATGCAGTCATTCTGCAGTGATAGCAGACAAATTCCAAAGTGAAAGGAGAGTCTCAAAAATGGAAATGGGAAAATGAAGTCGATAGAACTATCTCTGTACGTATTATTGTTGACTCAACCATTACACAGGAAGCTGCAAACGGTAATATTTGTTTGGGCAAGCTACTGGTACTCTGATGTTTTCTCATCTTTAAGACTTGCAAACTTGCAAGCCCTTCCAGCAGGGTGCATCACTGAAACAAGGAAGTCATTGTCTTCACTTACTTCCATTACTTCACCAGGGAAATAATCCCCATCGTGTACCACAAGAAACCAACTCCCCATGTTTAGAATCGCTTAGCTGACCCGCTTTAAGTTCAGCAAACATGAAACAAAAATATTGTGTCAGTCTCGTTAAAGGTATTCCTGATCAAGTGACAGTTTTTGGACTTCAAAACTTTTACAATTCAAGTCTTAACATGTCACCACCACAAGAGATGTTGGTTTGGTTCAGCACTATAGCATTGACGTCCAGATAAATTCGAGAGGGTTTGGAGCAGTTTCAGATTTGAAATCTTTCGCTTACCTTTGTCGCGTAGGTCTCTGCAGTAAGCCGGCATTGTTGTTCAACATCATATCTGACGTTCAGATCGCAATATTCATTGAAGGCTGCCTCCGAAACTGCGCATTGACAATGAATTCAAAATAACAAAAAATTTATATTTTCAAAGCTCATTATTGGGATCCTCTAACCGATTTGCAGAGGCCTCGAGGCAGTCCTTCCATGGCAAAACAGCGTGACTCGGAAAAATTACATTTTGTAAATAGCCTATCACAAATCGCCCATACATTGCTAATATTGTAAAATTTCTGATATCAAATTTTGTCACTAAAATTGTCAACAGAAAAAAAAACGAAAATTGTGTTTTGTGTTCAAAAATTTAGATGCTACTAGTAATTGTATTTCAAGAATTTCACATTCAGAAATGAACTTCACTTTGACCTCTTTATGTGAATGGAAGTAGGTCAAACCTGCTGCAGGCATAACAAGCCCCTTGTGGCCACTGTGGTCTCTAAAGGACTAAATCAATCAAGATCTTGTGACAGGAAAAAAATTGAATTACCATTAATTTCAAAAGTTTAATGTTAACCCAAATAAAGGCCCGGTCACACAGGCCTCGAAAACGAGAAAGAAAATGTTAAAAATGCACGCCCTCTATTGTCGAGTAAGCATGAGCGTATTCTGCGTGGAGCAATTTAACCAATAGAATGCGTTCTCTTTGCGTCAATATCATTATCGTTTTCGTTATCTCTGCAGTGTGACTCAGCCTTAAGCCACAACATCTTCATTCCTACGTACCTACACTGAGATGTTTGTACACATGATCAGATTCATCTAATTTCTTCTCAGTGGCCTTGCGTTGTTTCTCGCTCTCCTGAAACTTGTGCCTGAGTTTCTCGTACTTCTTTTTAAGATCTCCATGTTCTTGAAGCGCTGATGGAGGAAAATTTTAAAACAGATAAATTTCAAGATCTCTGCAGTGTGACTGTTTGGACATAAAACCCACTATTCCAAAGGTTCTGGTTAGATCCTTATAACGCTTCTTATATTAATTTTTTTGTGATAAAAGTGATATTTTCCATAATGGCAGTACCTCAAAGTGAATGTTTCTCAAAATGCATTATACTATCCAAAGCCGCTGTATTTCTTACCAGGTATGTTTTTTGTTGACATTCATATTCAGGGTTATTACCAATTGTATACAGACCCTAAAATGTGCATAATATTAATAATGTCAATGGGAGAAATAGTCTGAAGAGCAAAATCTTGAGAAAACATCACGGTTCTTCTTCCATATTTTTTTACCAACATGTCAGGCCTGGAATTACGCCTTGAGAGGGCAAGGCCATTTTTACTTTGCAATGGGCACTTCCATTGGAAAATCTTCAAGTCCATGGAAAACATTGCAAACTTTTTGATATGGTATGTTTTTCTTAAACGTCTGATAGTATTAGTAGGCTTTAATTTCATAGGCGCGGAAACTCGAACCATATGCAAAGCAAGGGATTTAACTAGGCCCAATTTTCAGAGAGCTGCTTCATAACATTTTGCTTTTAAAAGCAAAAAAAAATCCTTGCTTAGTAAAATCAGATTACAGGCCAAGACTCCACTCAATTGTTAAATGCTAAGTAAACAGCAGCTAAATACCAGTCACAAGCAATGTATACTATGGCATGACATTTTGGCCGGAATGTAAAAAGTTAGCGAGCAATTTTCGTGGCTTAGCAATTTTTTTGCTTTAAAATACTCAGCTCTATCAAATTGGCCCCTGGAGTCCAACAGGGCCAGAAAGAAACCACTAACCCAATGCCTGAAGGAAATTTTTACGCATTATGCAATGCAACAGATCTTAACTTATAACATCGTTATAACTTATTTACTCCCACCTGGAATTTTTTTCACAGAACTTAGGGAAATTACTAAGTATACAGTGGTAACACACAATGATGTACATGTATATGGGTATAAAACCGAGGTTATTCATCTTTATCCCCAATGCAAATTTATTATATCATCTTGTCTGAATATTTAATGGGCTAGTAAATCTCCCAATAAAGATTGCTTCATAAGACTTTCGTTTTTTTTCCTGTTGTTATTCGCCACTTACAGCCAGGGGGATTTCCCTCCGCACTGTCTGGGACACAAACACAAAAGGGATTGTGTTTGCATTGCATGGTTTCTCTCACACACAATTGATTATTTAAATACAAAGCAAACTCAAAGGTCACAACTCAACAATGCAGACACAGTATGGGCTGGATTGCTGTACATGATCCTTACTATTTTTCAATCTGATTTTTTAACCATTCAACAAATATTTTTATTTTTTAAACTGTTGACAATATTGGTTGCAAGCTGCTTTATAAATTTGTTTTAGTATTAAAGACACTGAAAGCACACAACTTTGTGTGACAAGGGTGTTTTTCTTCCATTATTTAACATCTCGCATTTTCAACGACCACGTGAGCTCAAATTTTCACAGGTTTGTTGTTTTGTGCATTGTTGAGATACACCAAGTGGGACGACTGGTCTTTGACAATTACCACAGGGTCCAGTGTCTTTCAAATTGTGAATAGTGATATAAATGATCACGTTCCAGTGATTACTGAACAGGGTTCATGATTCTGTTTTACACCACCCACCTGCAGTGGTAAACATAATCTTGATCTAGGTTGTTCTTTGGGGGTCATATCTAGCCTATAGAGTAAAAAGCAAATAAATTCAACACTTTTCCTAAATCATCTATGGTCACCGTCAGCCTCAACATATTCACATGTAGAGTCACAAAAAATTCAGGACCCTCTTTAAAAAAAAATCATATAATTAAAGGTAAGAATTTATAATTTTTTTTTGCAGATTTTGATTTTTGCGGTTCGTGGATTTTCTTGACCAGCGTTTGGGTACAAAGAACATCATACGAATGAACATCACACATAGGCATAGTCACAGTTCTAGTTTAGCTTCCTACGTGAGCTGTTTAGGGATTAAACTACTCAAGACTCAAGACTCAAGAACTGTAGATAGGAGTACACTTGGAAAAAATTCCATATATCATCATCACGCCCCCACTAGATAACTTTCTGTATGGCGCCACCACTTTTTCATTCGATATGAAATAATTTAGTATCTAATTTGCCTCAATGAGATATCCCTTTTTGTAAAAAAGAGTGAAAAAGTGGTGGAAGGATACGGAAAGTTATCCGTACACTTGGCCAAGGCATCAAGAAGCAGCATGGATGTGTAAAATCATGACATACTAATAATACTTAATAGCAATACAATTGAGTATTAACATTGTGTACTGTTGTGTTGTGGACAATTAAAACCACATTTTTTTCTTTCCGTAACCACACTGCAACTGCAACCACATACAATGTAAATGTTTTATCCATTAGCTTTTATATGTGACATGGCCATTTCCTCATTCATCCAAAATTTAATGTGCAGTTATTATATTTACCTTGGGCAGCAACTTTTTTGAAAGTTGCAAGTTCACTGTCAGCTGTTGTGCTTTGGTTAGTTGATGTTGTACTCGTTGACACAGTTGATGTTTCCTCCCCCACCTCAGTTGAAACACGTTCTTCTTCCACACCGGCCATATTCACCAACGTTAAAAGCAGGAAGTTGCAGCTTTTTAGAAATAAAATGCAATGGTTGTCACTCAGTAAGCAACCCTACTCAAGTACAACGACGAGTGTTTTTATGGATTGGACTTTTAGTAGGTGTGTGCATGGAGGTACAAATAATACAAACGAAATCAAAGACTACAGTGTACTTGTTGAATGTGTGCAGTATATGTAGGCATACCGCTATTTCTTCAACAACTTCCGCCTACCTGCACCACAGGACTTCGGCAAACAAAAAATAGGTAGCAATCGACAAGTTAAAATTTTCCCCGTTCTTTTTTAACATGACACTATGAATTTAAAGTTCCACTGATGCAGTGTTGTACACTTCCTGAATAACATAGACGCTCGATTGAAAACGTGAACTTGAAATTTTGTGTAAAAAGACAAGTTTTTAACGTACGGCGTTATCAAGAGTTTTTTAACACCCCTTTTGCTGAATGGTATAGACCGTAGGTAGAACTCCAACAATCGTGCCATGCTTTTGCGAGGTGACTTTAGACGGGGACTTCCCCGAATCACAATGGCCCAATTTCATAAAATCTTGTAAGCACCGAAACTTGCTTATGCCACATGCTAATGCTAAGCACGTAAAATTATTGCTTACAGGCAGTGGACACTATTGGTAACTGTCCAAGACTAGCCTTCACAGTTGGTGTATCTCAACATATGCATACAAACCTGTGGAAATTTGAGCTCAATCGGTCATCGAACTTGCGAGATAATAATGAAAGAAAAAAACACCCTTCTCACACGAAGTTTTGTGTGCGTTTATATGGTTGGTTTCGAGACCTCAAGTTTTAAACCTGAGGTCTCGAAATCAAATACGTGGAAAATTACTTCTTTCTCGAAAACTATGGCACTTCAGAGAGAGCCGTTTCTCACAATGTTTTATACCATCAACCTCTCCCCATTACTCATCACCAAGAAAGGTTTTATGCTGATAATTATTTTGAGTAATTACCAACAGTGTCCACTGCCTTTAAGAGAAACGGGATAATAACTACATTGTTGTAACCCACTTAATTTTTCAAGCTACACTGGCCTCAGTTCAAAATTACAAACCATAAGCATTAAGGACGTTCGGGTTAACCCGCGTTAATCTTATTTAGACTTTGTTTGAGAGGTTTTTTTTGCAACAAACGGCCAGAAAATGTATTCCAAAAGCAACAATGTGTTTATTCAATTGTGTCTATAGTTCAAACCCCTGGCAGTCGATACCACTTGACACAATTATTGCTGCTACAATATTAATTTATATTTTTTAGATAACTCAACATCTCTACATTTCCGTACAGAAATTCCTTTGAAAAAAAAACCTGTTTATGTCATAAAAATCGGTGGTCGCCTTTTTAATAGGTCGGTGTGTCCCCAGGGACATGTGACGGCTGATGAAGGAGGATGATTCAAAAGAGGGCGCTATCAGAAGAAGTTTGTACACAATAGACCTTATCGCAAATACCAATGCGCAAGCGCAGACTGTTGAATGAGGTGCATTGTGGGATAGATATGGATCAAATTTGGATACCAGCAAGACCACAATGCACCTAATTCCAAGCTTTACGCGCGCGCCCCGGTATTTGCGAAAAGGTCTATGTGGAGGGGTGCACCCCACCAAATAATCTCCCACAGCACACAGTGCAAAATGCTAAATATTCAAAAATACACGACAACTACTTAAACGTCTCGCAGCTTTTAACTTGAAAGGGAAAATTATTGATTGGCACTTGAACTTTTATTCTCTGCTCAATTTGATATGGGGAGTCCCTGGGCCCGTCGAGTTATTCTCCCTCCAAGTAAAAACACCCCTTCACAGGTCTAATTTTCAAAACGTAGGAGCATCAATCTTGAAAAATTTCCCTACACCTCTCAGCAAATAGGACCATTTATTTCAGGGCCTATGTCATCCAAAATAACTCAAGCTGGAAGTCAACAACCCCCAGGTCACAATTTGGGCAACATTTTTTTTACACTGAAACACTTTCTGGGGGCTCTCAAATCTGTCTAAAATAGAATATTTTCGGGGCCAACAAAATATTAATGAGCTCGACGCTCTGTTTTCTCCTATTATTGGTGGGGTGCACCCTATAGAGCGAGTCATTTTCACAGTTTGACTGGAGACCACACTCAGGACATCAGGAATACTGTCAGGATCATATTTCTTCAGGAAAGTTTTTTTTTTTTTTAATCCGTTGAGAAATGGCGGGCCTAAACAAACAAACCACTCCTATGGTGTTTTGTGTACATTTTCCAAGTGAATGAGCATGTGCCTGATGATACAAACACACAAGTTATTTCCCTCCGAGTCCTTTGAGCTCGACGCTCTGTTTTCTCCTATTTGGTGGGGTGCACCCGAAAGGACAGTAATTTCCTGCCACACCGGTGTCATTTGGGGGAATATTAAAATCTATATTTTAGAAAGTATCCCAATCCAAAGAGCAAGGAACAACCCAGTGGCTGTTAGACCATCAAATAAAATTGTCAGTGGCGCTCCACGCGATTCAAACTAGCATCTTGATAAGCGCCCTCTATCTATTGAGGTGATGAATTCGGTCAGAGATAATGCATGTAGTGATGCGAATAGAAATTAAAATTAGGGTTTTGCGTCGCCAATTATAGCGCCATGTTCTCCCTCCCAACCAATGTATGCCCCGTCCCAACCAACTAGTCCCCCCCCCCTTTCACTTTGGAAGGCACTAAAAACTAACCTCTACAGCGGTTCGGAACTTTTCGTGTGCTCTCGGAACATTCCGGCACGGTTCGCGACGATCCCCCACGCAGCAGGTTTGGGGAGTTGTTACATAAGAGTGGACTAACCACTATACCTGGTTGTTAATGATTTCATGTCTAAAAGATGCAAGTACTGCTTCAAACCTCTTTATTCAAGTACATTTGTAGCAGCAGGTTTGGGGAGTTGTTACATAAGAGTGGACTAACCACTATACCTGGTTGTTAATGATTTCATGTCTAAAAGATGCAAGTACTGCTTCAAACCTCTTTATTCAAGTACATTTGTAGCAGCAGGTTTGGGGAGTTGTTACATAAGAGTGGACTAACCACTAGGACTTGGTTGTTAATATTTTCATGTCTAAAAGATCAGTACTGCTTCAGACCTCTATATTAAAGTACATTTGTAGCAGCAGGTTTGGAGAGTTGTTACATAAGAGTGGACTAACCACTAGGACCTGGTTGTTAATATTTTCATGTCTAAAAGATACAAGCATATGCAAAATGACGTCATAAGGTCATTCTCGCTCGGGTATACTCCGATGGGCCGAACCGCTGTGGAGTTAGTATTTAGTGCCTTCCTTTAACTTTATCATTCGATACACAACCAACTTCGGCCCGAACAAAAGGAAACAAACCGACACACGAGGGCGCTAGTAACAATGATGATGCGTTCAACGCAGGCCCTTTTCGAAACCACGGCTTTGGCTTTGAATTCGGCTCCAGGCTCCGTTCTCTCGTCTGAAGCCCCTAGCACGTACGCGAAGCACGCGCAATAATTGTCAAAACAACCCGCGGGGCCAAGTAGTCTATATAGGGATCAACCTGTTCGTAAATGTGACGTTCTAATTCTACTATAGACCACTCCACCTTCAAGACTGTCTCCAACGCACACTAGTGGCATAAACCAGGTTGTAATTAATTGTATGCAATTAAATTGAACGTGGACTTGGTTTTCCTGTTCTTCAAAGAGGGGTGACAACAAACAAGTTCGTATTTCGTAACAATAGCGTATTTTCACAATAACGTACACCAATCTACTTGTCATTCGGCTAATAACTCATGTGATATTTTCTAACCTCCCTCCCTGGGACCTTTTTGCCAGAAACTGTAAACAATACTTGTGTCCGATCATCGCGCCTTTGCAAAAAAAGGGTCCCAACCCCGCCCCTTTCCAATCCCTCAGGATAGTACACTCATGGGAGGGATTTAAAACGTTATCAAAAAGGTTGTTATTATAGGGACCAATCCATTTTAAATATAAAAATAAATCCTAAAGCATTTTTAAAATTTGAATCTAAAAGATTTAATTCTTAAATCTTAAAAATGGATTGGCCCCTAATCACAATCCCCAGGGATTAACTATAAAATGCTTCGAATTTAGAGTGCACAGTCTTGGTTAACAATTCACACCAACATGGAACCCGTGTTGCTCCATGGTTGCACAAACACTAACATGTGTTGGAAAACAGTAACCCGAAAAGTCAACCCAAACCAAGGCCTCCTGGAAACTTCTTGGTACGATCCTCACGGCTCCTTGGAACTTCCTGTCAAATCTCGCCATCCTCGCCCATTCTCTGTGGTTTCATCACTGGACGAGATACCAATTGCTATCGAAATCCTAATAAATCTTTGCTTTCGATTTTGCTGGGCCCGGCAAACTTCATAGAGCTGCTTTATAATAAGCACAAGAAATTGGTTAACTACTTTGTTTTATGTGCTTAGCAGAAACGAGAAGCAAGGATACCAGTCAGAAATTATACACACAACATGGTAGTTTGGCTGGTAACCTTATTTCTTGTTAGCATGATTTTGTTGTGCTACTGTTTGTGCTCTATGAAATTGGGCATAAACTTGAGATTGTGTGATCAGAAGGGGACACAAACAAAGTTTATTACAAAGTTTAGCAAGACAGCTCTCTAAAGAACACATACCACCGTAAACCATGCATGCGCAAACCAACTATACCTCACCATGCAAAAATGCATCAAACCCTATAAAGTTTATCACATTTATCACATCAGCTGATTTGCAGACAAAACTTTCATTCTAAACTAATTAACGCACTATTTTGTCTATTTCTCCTACCGAATCCACTTACAGGCGGCAAGTAGCCTGTATATATTTTGTTTATAATTATCTGAGTTCTGTGATCCTGCACAGAACCGAAGACGAGCAGTCTCCAGTATATCAACACGTGCTTCTAGCTACACTATACGATCATGAGTCCCCCTGAGTGTACACAGTTTGGCACTAACGAAATCTTTGAGTTGATTGGCTGCATTTGTGTCACTGTTAATGACTTAAGACCCGCCCACCTCTGTGCCTTTATTTACAAAAAGGCGAGTCCACGTGGACGTAGTAGTATAGAACAATTTTCGGGAACTGTCGAGAGCAACTGGAAAAAAAGTAAGACAAACTTGACTATTAAACAGCAGAAAAATGGCCGCTGAATTGTCTACTTTGCATTGGTTTTCACCCATGAAAGACTACTTGGGTCTGGCCAAACTGGTGGGCAGAGTGGAGCACCCTCAGGACGACTATGAAGACTTGTACTCGTCTTCGATATGGCCGACTCGTGGGGGAGGAGATGTCATGACCGAGTTCCGGAGGAATGGGACAGAGTCGATGGTAGAGAGGCTGGACTCGCTCTACAGGTATGTTCAAATTACACCGGGGTTTAGGTGATGTTTTGACAAGTAAAATTTGATTAAAATGGAAATTGAGAAGGCATGTTGAACATGTCGAAAGTGGTAAACATGGTTTTTACAAAAGCTGTGTATCCTGTCGCCACTTTTTCATTTGTTATAAATTAAAATGGTATTAAATATACTCGAACGAGATATTCCTTGTTGTCAAATGAGTGGACATGGTGACATGACTGGGATTAAATGAAAACACTTAAAATGTTGCTTTCCAACCAAAGGAGATTTCACGGGGTTTTTCGTCAACCAAGCAAGATGGGAAAAAAACAAATTTGATTGCTACCTTTCTCAAGTTATACATTGGAAAAAATTACATTTAGGAATTTTAAGTTGTAAACTGTTGCTATTAAATTGGTTTATTAAAACCAAAGATGAATTCAGTTAAAAATACAGAGCTTAATAAAAACAGACTTGTTGTAAATTTACAGAAAAACTGAAGCTGAACAGATTTTTGATTGTTATCTTTTTGTAAAACAAAAGTGTCAATTCCGTGTGCTTCAAACATGCCAAACCAATTTGACTTGCCAAGTCTATTAGTTTTTATTTTGTTAAACAACCTTTTGGTTTCGGTTTTCTCGCTCAATAAAGTTATTGTTAACCAGTTTATGCAATAATTGTAAAATCATTGAATTGAAAGACGACAAGTTCACTTTCAAACTTCACTTTTCTCAACCCTGTCCCTGTTTTAGCCCGTCTTGCCCAAAACTATGAGAGGTCCGTTCCACTTTCGTCTCCATGTAGTTCTAGGAGTTTTTACCCTGTGCCTTAAAAAAAAAAATAACGATGTGCAATTTCAACCCTTTTAGTAAGACCAGATTTGCTAAATTTGTTGCTATTTTCACAAATGCACTTTTGTTGACTGATATAATGTTGAGTGTAACTCCGAGTCAGGCTGATGTGTTCAGACTTTTGTTGCCTTATTTGAAATTAAAAATGCCCATCAATTGAGGTTTAAACCTTGAATAGGACATTGTTTGGTGTATCCGACGAACAATGCCAGAATCTGACCCAATGTAAAAAGTGCGTTGGGACTTGGATCCAGAAAATCGCACTAAACATCTTGCGTGGACTGGCCGTTCCTAAAGCACGGGCTATGTTTTGGCAAAAAAATAGCAATGCAGACTGCCACTTTCAGTAACTGCTGGTGCTCCAGCTAAGATTTGCGGTGAAACACATAAACTTGCACGGCAAATTTCAAAATCAAATTTCTTTAAAAATTTTCCCAACATACGGCTTAGAATTAAATAGCACAGTTTACAGAGCACCGGCACGTTAATCTGGAGGTTGTTAAATGGAGTCCCACTAAATTAGTCCCACTCGAGTAGATTTCAATTTTGTTCAACCCCCAAATCCTTTCAAACAAATAACCCAGTCAGTTTTCCTAGTGGTTTATAATATTGATTTTCACAAAAAAAAATCTTTATTTCCTTCCCTTTGCAGGGATGATGTATTCCGTCCCTTGAATTCGGAGGAAGACGCCAGTCGGAGGATTTTGAGGAAGCAGAGAGCCACAGTATGGTGTGTCTTCTGCAAGAACAATGGAGAGCGGGAGTCTGTCTATTCCAGTCACATACTGAAGGATCAAGACGGTAAAACCCTCTGCCCCATCCTCAGAGCGTACACCTGTCCTCTGTGCGGCGTTAACGGAGACCACGCCCACACGCTAAAGTACTGTCCCACCAAACGAAACGAGCTTCCACCAGCACCTCTTAAGACCCCAAGAACATCAACTGGACGAAAACGACAGTATTGTTTGTAAATTGTATACCGGAAAAAGAAAAAAAAATGTACAGAAGACCAAAAAGTCTGTTTATGTAGATATACTAAATTTTTATTTAAAGTTACTTTTTGATATGGTGTTTCTGTTATATTCAACTACCTCATTTTGATGTTGACGTGCTAATGCCACACTTATGCCTTAAACAAAACCATTTATTAATACCGAAAGGATTCATTATCGGTATTAGATTATTATTTTTTACTGTGCCATTACTTTTTTTTCTGCCTCGTTACTTGGCAGTCTTGAATGTGTGCCTATTTCTATTTTACCCAAACCTTGAATTCTTATCAAGAAAGTTTAGTAAAATGCTTCATTCTTATCTAATATTTGACTGAAAAAAATCAAACTTGTTAAATTGAACAGGAATTATCATTGCTTCATAATATAGCACTGGTTTAAAATATAGCAGGCCTTATGATATACAATGTAATTTTAATAAATTAATAGTTTCAATATTAATATGCAGGCATGCAACAACTTTCAGCTGGTCTCCAATTGTTTTTTAGATTTTTTCTTCCTTAGCTACTGAAACACAACACGACAGTTCTATGTGCTTGGCTACATTTATGTTTTATGAGCAAATGTGCATGTCAGATTATGTGATGCAAAATAGCCTATAAATAGAAGGCTAGAAACACCAACTGATTTATTTATAATGCATTCTCCTCGAAAGTAGAGTAAAATAATATAATTATATAGGACAAGATTTTATAAATGTTATACAGTGTATCCATCCGTTTCCGGTTAGAACACTGCACATACAGCACTTGACTTTTAATAGCGTTGTGAAAGAGTGCATTTTGTACTGAGAAATGAAACTTTCTTAATTTCGCACCCTCATTCAACCTGATATATGGATGATCGATTTGAAGATGATTATTTTACATTGAGCATTTCTAAAGTGAAAGAAAAATGGAATTTCCTCGGAACAGAAAGAAACAGTTTATTGGAGCATAATGTTTATGGGCTTGGACAAAAAGTGAATGTGTACTTGAATGATCTTTAATCCTATAGTACTGAACTAATTAAACAGAACATAATTTATCAGCATATTTGTAACTAAATAAAAAAAGTTGGTGCCCAAACAGTTTCACACACTCCAACCTGCCCTCAAACTCCCTTCCCCTAACCATAATACCACCAAATCCAACCCTAACCGGGTGATTTTGTAGTTGCCAAACAATCCTGTTGTTGATCAACAATAAACACAATTTTGGAGGTTGTTAAACTAGGCCAGTATAAAAAGTTATAGCTGTTTTTCGTTGATTAAGCAGGATTCAAAAAGAAAACTCCACTATTCTGAAGTACTATTTACTTTGTTTTAGTTATGGTATTTTAATTATTAAGTATTGACAGATTTTTGTACATGATTGTGAATCAAGATTTTTTTAATCGACTACAATTATTATTCTTATGCATGCACTGAAGATTTTAGTTAATTTTTCTAATCGTTGCGTCTCTGTAAAAAAAAGTTTACTTTTCCTGTTTAAATATTAGAATAAGACGGACTTGTCAATTGATGTTATTTGAATTTAAATGTTTTTTTATATTATTTTGTATTGTATCTGTTAACTTGCCACCAAATAACTGTAATTAATTTAAATTTCGTTGGCCAGGAGCAGGAGTTCTAAAAACAGACATGAAGTCCAATAAGTGTTCATGTACGATACCAATTGTTTTGATCTGAAACACTGAATTTTCTCTGGGTTTATATTCTCACTGATATTTTGCTCATTCTAGTTATCGGTAACAGATTTTTCATTCAAACAAGAATGGGAAACTAGGAAGCTATCAAAAAGAGAATTTCCTTTGTTCTTTTTTCCCCGGAAGCTAACTTTTTTTCCTTCTTTGGAATTTGTTGTCGTCAATGTCCAATTGGCATATTAATGTGAAAAGAAGAAAATGTTGCTTAGCAAATTTCTTAGCTATGACAAAAGAATGAGTGGGCACCAGTTGCAACAATGTGAACTTAATGAAACTGAGCCATTACCAGTTTGTGTCTGCTTGGCAAGTTCATTTCTGCTTTACATGCTTAACTAGGTTGGGCCCTTGCTTAGCTGTCTAAGCACTAAAAGTAGCTGAACACTAACCAAATAGGTTACCAGCCAAACTACCATGCCTCAAGTACAATTTGTGACTGGTATTCTGCTCAATTCTGCTTAGCAGAAAAATTGTTAAGCAATTATTTTCGGCCTACCCAAGATTTATTGTAATGTTTTATCACCTTTTTTATAAGGGCAGCAGCATTTGGTGCATGAAGGAATAATTGTAAAAAATACATGAACTACATGGCTTTAGAAAACAAAGTTGGAGAGAATACCAACAATCAACTGTACAATAAGCTGATTTTTTTAAGAGTTTATAAAAAAAAACTTTGTTTTATGTAGTTACTAATTTCTATAAGAAGAATGATCGTTTTATACTTTTTTTTCTGTACCAGCATGTATTCTATTAAGCTGTTATTATTCAAGTTAATAATATTGTGATAAAGCCAAAGCAAATCTTTGCAGAAGTTGTAATCAAACTTGAGTAAAATTACTGATGTTTTAAATTTAAATTATTACAAGAAAAGTGGAATTCCTCTTTTATTTAACAATCAATGAGAAATATTCGATCAATAAAGAATTATAAAATTTGTTATGAAAGCTGAAGAACTCTTGTCTACTTGTGAAATCTTTGTTTGTTTGTTATGAAAATAAAATAGTAAACATTCATAGGGGAAACTCACTGGTCAATTTTATACTGAGAAATTGTTGACCCTAAATAAATTAAGATATATCTTGGTCATGATGCCTCCATCTTGGTGATCTTCCTCAAATCGAATAAAGATAATGAATGAAACAAGACTTTTTTGTTCTTCCAGCCTCGGTTTGGTTATATCTATATCTATGGGAGAAATTCAAGATGGCTGCACCATGATAAAGGTCTATATGGCGCATTAATTTCTTATCTTCGGAATATTTTAGTATAAATATAGAAAGAAAATTGCTTTTAGAAAACAATAGGCGCGGGTTAAAAAAAAATTGTGGGATTGGGAAATGAAATACCATCACTGCCGAATTATTTAGCTTTGAAGAGAGGGCGGCAGGGGAATGGTAGTCAGAATATAGGTAAACCGAAAACTTCTTCTGAGCTTAGTTAGCATCTTGACTAGAAAGTCGCAACTCACTATTTAATCTACCCTTCCCCCACCCCTAACCATCACGCCATGAAGGTCTGGAATTAATTAAATAAAGCATTTATGAGCACGGATTACATTGAAAGCCAAAACTACCACCAAAGAGATTTACACATGGTTGTACCACAGAGAAAGGAGTTGTACCGTGGGAGTGGTTATTTTTAGTTTCTTCATTTATCCACACCATGCAAAGCTTTAAACAGTACATTGTAAAGTGATTATCCCGCTTTCAACGTTTTAGAAGTGCATGAGTGTGTTCGCGTGGTTGTGGCTCCCCCTACAACGAGGCACTGAGCCACCGGTTAATGTGGGCCCGCGTCTGGTGTCAATCAACGGTGGTAACTTGACGCTTATGGGGTACTGTTCATTGTCAGTAGGTTGGGTGAAGGGTGCTAAACAAAATTAGACTGTTCTCGCTGGACATGTTTGGTAATCGTCAAAGGCTAGCATTTTCACTTGGTGTGTCCCAACATAAGCATACCAAACAAACCTGTGAAAAATTGGGCTCAATTTGTCATCGAAGTTGCAATAGAATATGATACAAGAAAAAAAAAAAACATGTACAATGTACACCCCTTTTTCACAAATTTGTGTGTTTTTTAGATAAATAAAATAAACAGGTAAAATACTCAAGCTGAGGTCTCTATTATAATTGAGTGAGAAATCATCTGTTTCTCAAAAACTACGTTACTACTAGGGAACTGTTCTCACAAGATGTTTTACTATCATTAGGTCTCAATTGCTCGTTATCAAAGTTGTTATGCTAACAATTATTTGGAGTATCTACCAATAGTTAAAAATGCTTTTAAAGTCCTGGTAAACATTGGTTTAGGCCTACATAAGAATAATTTCATGAGATTTTCTTTCAAAAGATATTTTGGCCCTTGTATTTTTATTTTACTATACACTGAGAGGTGTTATACTGCATCTCGTAAATTTATTTGACTTTTTCAGTCTTTAACAACGACGAAAAATATAGACCTAGAACAAATACAATCTAATAAAGCAGCAACTTCCGCACGAATTGTTTGTCAACAGTAAGAATTCGTTGTTTTTGGATTTTATATTCTGTTTTCAACTGTCCAATTTGTGTAATGTAGTAAGAGGATATTCAATGACGCTGTTATTTTACATAAATTAATAGTAACCAACAAGTATACACTAAAATGAAAGCCTTATTTCGTTGTTTACGCTGTATGTTTGGTTTTTGTTTGACTATGCATGACCCTAATATATACGACCTGGTTTATTCCAGAATCCATGGCCCATTGAATTGAATGTGGTTGATCTGCGGTGGGATAAACCGATCATCTAGAATAACAAGAGCCTCGATGATTGTATCTTTTCTCTGTAGCCAGCCAGGTGTCAGACACCTGTTGAGTTGCACCCAACCAATCACAACCCTCGGAATAAATAACTCGCTGACCACGACCCAATTGGAAAACGCGGTCTTGCGAGCATTTCATTAGCTATTTGAAAACAAGATTAAAAAGGTCTATACATTGTATACACGCAGACGGCGACCGCTCTCCCCATGTATAACTATTTAAATAACAATGTTATGATGGGCTTGGACGATTTGCCAATTACAAAACAGGACGCCAATATGAAAACAAGTCTTAAGTTAACGAGTTCAATGACATTTCCCCATCTAATGTCCGATTAACACAGTTAGACTTTTTTCAGATTAATGGTGGACACCATAGGAGCATGGAGGTAGTGTTTTTGTTTGGGTGAATACGGACAAATTTACCCGAACCTAAAAAACATTGTCTTTGATACCCTTTGTAGATTAAGTTTTTCAACCCATGAATTCTTAACTCACTGTGAATGAAGATGTATGTAATTATAATTTACCGGGAGAAGTTTCAGCTTCATTTAATTGTCAAGTTGAGGAGGGAAAAAACCCAAAGAGCGATGTTTTCAGGAGAGTCGCGTAAAACCTGTACTGGAAATACGTTGAACATGCTAAATTAATTTTCGTCTCCTGAGACGGAAACTATTTTTGTGTTTTACTAATTTTCCAAAAACTAAAGGGCCCAATTTCATGGAGCTGCTAAGCGCAACAATTTGCTTAGAATGAAATTTCTTCCAGTGATAAAAACAGGATTACCATCCACATTTCTACTTGATTTTCAGGATAAGCAAACATCAGCTGAATACCAGTTACAAACAATATGTAACAAATGGAAATTTAGTTGGGAATCCTGTTTTCATCACGGGAGAAAATGTCATGCTAAGCAAATTGTTGTGCTCAGCAGCTCTAAGAAATTGGGCCCTGGTAGACTACAACACCTCAGCAAGTAACAAAGGGATATGTGGACATTGTAATAACGTCACCCTACTCCCGATCAGAGGGCGGCCTCTGGGTTACGTTACGCAACTACCACGATATTTCAAAATGGTCTTCAGACTCAATACGGTATTATTTCCGAGCTAGCTGGGCCCAATACACAAACCTTGTGTGAATCATAACATGGTTACCAACAACTAAACTACCATAACACACACACACACACAATTTGTGACTGGTATCATGCTCATTTCTGCTAAGCAGACAGTTGTTAAGAAGCTATGATATGAAATCGAGCTGCAATTATACGCAAATCCGTGTGATGGCATTTCGGTTTAGTTTGCAGTCCATTCAAACATTGTAATACATTGTGATACTTGTTCCTATTCAGCTGTGTAGTATTACTAACAGACAGAGCTGAATGATTCGTGGGAACTGCTTGATTTATCGGAGTTTTTCGCGAGGGACACACAAAGAACGGATGGGTGCGGTATTTTATGGGCGGCCAAAAGGGCCAAAAGCTAAATAAAATAAAAACTTACTATATTTTTTAAAACTAACATAAAAAACGAAAATTACAGAACAATTACAGTTAATTAAAGATAAACAATAATACCAATAATACCAATAATAAACAAACGAAATTTATGTGTTGATCGTAAATACAGAGCACCAAAAGTTTAAAATGAATAAAATAAAAATAAAATAAAAAACAGCATTATATTGTTAATTTAGATTAAAGGGAAAAGATGAGCAATTAGTCAAAACTTGAAATAAAATGAAAAACTATTAATCCACTAGAAAAAAATATTACACTAAATATAAAAAAAAGTTATAATAAAAACATGTTTGTCCCTTTAAAAATAAATACACGAAATGTTTTTAAATTAACAGTAAAAGAAAACTATCAAAAAAAATAATCCATTAGAAAAAAATGACACTAAATTACAAAAAATCATTAATCATAAAAGAAATGTTTGTCCCTTAAAAATAATTACACGAAATGTTTTTAAATTAACAAGAAAAAAACCTATCCAAAAAAATAATCAATAAGAAAAAAAATTCACTAAATAAAAAAAAAAGTTAATTATAAAAATTGTTTGCCCTGAAAAATAATTACACGAAATGTTTTTAAATAAAAAATACAAAATTAATTATCCTTAAAAAAAACTACTCTTTATATATTTTTTTAATTCTTACCTAAAAACCACCAACGTAAAAAAAACGAAACAAACATTGAGGGCGTCAAACTAAAGACAAATTGTGTAAAAGACAAATTGTGTAAAGGACAAATTTTTTGTAAAGGACAAATTTTGTAAAGGACAAATTTCAGAATCAACGAACAAAAATTTTTATGAACTGACCATTAATGAACATAGAGGGCGCACATTGTGGCAAGTCGCGAATTTCTTTTCCCAATGACTTTGTCCAAGATTTTCCCATTGGCTGCAAGACAGCATCATTCATCGTACTCGCCGGGCCAGTGTTCCCCTATTATTAAAGCTTTTATCATGTTATTAGAATAGCTCTATGGGTTGAAACATGTGATTTCATGGAGCCATAATTAAAATAAAATAAAAACTTTTATTTTACATGGGTAGGTGTACATATTCATGTACAGTCCATGTATGGTGGTGCAATAAAAACCAAAGATCGTACGATCATTGATAAAAACCTGTGCTTTCAAGGCTGATCATGTGTGTGAGAAAAGCTCTTGTAAATTCGGGAATTCCCCAGGAATGTTTTTTTTCTTAAAGTACACACAGCCCAGCCTGCACTGGAGCCCCCAATTTCATGGCTCTGTTTACTGTGCGTATCGACGCTTGTGGAAGCAGGGATTGGACCCCATAGATATAGAATAGAATAACTAGATCGGCCGCGCGTACATACGCGGGTTCTGGCATGGGGGCCGCCATTGCCTATCTCCCGTGTACATTTTCTGTGCGTTGCCGTCAGCACGTGACTTTTTGCCGTCAGCACGTGACATTTAGCGCGTCAAGGCCTATCTCCCGTGTTAATTTTTGCGCGTCGCCTTTCGAACGTGAAATTTTTACCGCGTCCATAGCGAACAAAAACTTTTTCTACACAGGCAATGGCGTGTATGTACGCGCGGCCGATCTAGTTATTTTAATTCTATATCTATGATGGACCCTTCCCATGAAATATGCTAATTACATTCACGCATGCGTACAGACCCTGTTGGTTGGCAAACGCCATAGAGTTGTGCACTATAAGCAGATGCGCAATCGCGTCTCCGTCACGCACCCATTAACCGTGTACAAAACAGCGCGATGTTCCCCTCATTTTGCCAATCAAAACGTTAGTGCGCACGCGCTACGTGCAGTTTACATATTTCATGGGAAGGGTCTCTTCTGCGCTTATGTCATTCAAGCATGTTAACAAGATAGTGGGGAATTTCGGCACGTGCGCATTCGTACTCTACGCGTTAGCAGCTGCTCACCGTAAGCAAAGAATCAACGCTTTGGAAAATACGAAATTATTTGCTTTTGTCAAGCATTTTCACAGGTTAGCGGGGCTTTTGGTTTGTGCCCATGTGCACTTCACGTTGAGCATTTAGGGTCTATGAAGGTGCAATTAAGTAAAACTCGTGCTGAAAGGATTGAAAGAAATTGTGTCACTGATCTCTTGTGTTTTGTAGTCTTGTAATCATGAACGACAGAAGTGGTTATAACCATGAGTTAACCAAGGGGAATTTCATCGCGACACTTTCATAGTACGTAGCTTTAGTCGCACTATAAACCAAGTGGGTTGAAAAGCAGAAGGCGCGACTCGACTAAGCAATCAAAATCCGCAATTTCCCATGAGTTGTTCAAAAAGATATGGTTACGACTACGTTCCTATGGTGTTGTGATAATACTTACGAAGGACTTGTACAAGTCTACACTCATGCTTTTAATATTATGCTTAAGTAAGCCCATTGTATGTCACACAACCAGGACCCAATTTCATGGCTCTGCTTTCTGTAAGCACAGAATCGGCGCTTGCGGAAGCAGGGAATTCTGTGCTTACGGCAAGCCTATTTCACAGGTTAGCGGCGAATTTTTGCTTCTACGCATGCGTACTCCACGATACTAGGCATTCTATGCTTACAAGGCTAGCGCAGAAATTCGGAGCTTGCAAGTAAGCGGGGAATCGAGATCGTAAGTGCAGAATTCGGCGGTAAGCAGAGCCATGAAAGTGGGCCCAGATCTACAGTTGCTCATGTGTTTCAACTTAACAAAAAGTCTCCAACCTTATAACAATGGTTGTTCCAAGCTACGCAGCTACTCAGATACGCTTAGGTTTCAAGATACGCTTACTTTCCTTCAAGTTACGCTATAATATAAAAACGGTGTACATAGCCCGAGTCAAGCTACGCTTACATTCCATATGCAGCTATGTTTACTTTCCAAGACAGCTACGCTTACGTTCCAAGATATGCTTACGTTCCAAAAGATATGGTTACGTTCCAAGCACGCAGCTACGCTTTACATTCCAAGACACATTTAGGTTCCAAGTTACGCTACAATATCAACAGGTACGCTTTCAATCCGAGTCGATAGGCTCACGATTCAAGGTTTGCAGCATCACTTACGTTTCAAAAAACGATCTAAAAAAGGTCTATGGACACTTTTGAATCCCTCAAGATTCCCTTCCCCCAAGATTAAAAAATCTTTTACTGTGAATACTAACAGGGCCCACCTTCATTTGTTAGCAAAATACTGCTAACAAAATTTCTTCACTATCAACAAATTTAGTCGGGCACCAGTCATAAGTCCACAATTTCTCTTCATTTGGTTTTCAGAGCAAATTGTATCACTGACTTTATTTTATTTTCATGTTATCCCTGATCGTAAGCCACCAGTCGCAGTAGGCCAGCTTTCAGCTGCTTATGGCAATGCTCAATAATTATGGTCTTATACACGTACACCAATAGTTTTTAACTTTTTAGTTTTAAGTCGTCTTGCAAATGCATGGCCAGCATCTGAGACCAGATGTATGATGAAAAATTCGCTTTTTGCAGCGAATGGGAAAATCTTGGCCTATAAAAAAACCCACTAAAATAAAAGAGAAAAATTCGCGACTCGCCATCATCCGCGCCCTCTATGTTCATTTATGGTCAGTTCGTCAAAACTTTTGTTCGTTGATTCCGAAATATTTTGTCCTTTACAAAATTTGTCCTTTACAAAATTTGTCCTTTACAAAATTTGTCCTTTACACAATTTGTCTTTAGTTTGACGCCCTCAATGTTTGTTTCGGTTTTTTTAACGTAGCTTGTGCAATTTTAGTTTACCTTGGTGGATTTTAGGTAAGAATTAAAAAAATATATGAGGTGTAATTTTTTTTAAGGATAATTTTTTAATTTTTTATTTAAAAACATTTCGTATAATTATTTTTCAGGGCAAACAATTTTTATAATTAACTTTATTTTTTATTTAGTGAATTTTTTTTCTTAAGGATGATTTTTTTGGATAGTTTTTTTTTTCTTGTTAATTTAAAAACATTTCGTGTAATTAATTTTAAGGGACAAACATTTCTTTTATTATTAGTGATTTTTTTTAATTTAGTGTCTTTTTTTTTCTAATGCATTTTTTTTTGATAGTTTTCTTTTACTGTTAATTTAAAAACATTTCGTGTATTTATTTTTAAAGGGACAAACATGTTTTTATTATAACCTTTTTTTATATTTAGTGTAATATTTTTTTCGAGTGGATTAATATTTTTTCATATTATTTCAAGTTTTGACTAATTGTTCATCTTTTCCCTTTATAATCTAAATTAACAATATGCTGTTTTTTATTTTATTATTATTTTGTTCATTTTAAACTTTTTGTGCTCTGTATTTACGATTTACACATAAATTTCGTTTGTTTATTATTGGTATTATTGTTTATCTTTAATTAATTGTAATTGTTCTTTAATTTTCGTTTTTTATGTTAGTTTTAAAAAATATAGTTAGTTTTTATTTTATTTAGCTTTTGGCCCTTTTGGCCGCCCATAGTATTTTGTGTGATTTGGTTTTCTGACGATGTTTTCTGGTTGCGTTCAATGGTTGTTCTGAATCCTGCCACCGCGGTTGCCTCGTTTGACCATGGAAAATCTATTTTCTTCCTCCATGGTGTTACAATGCATTGATGTACCTTGTAATTAGATACGTTCAGCACCCGTGGATACGCAATATAAATTTACAATGTGTGAGTTTTTAAAATTAGTAATGTTAAAATTAATGGATACAAAAAAGACAATGACCGTTACAATTCACTGTTGAAATTTAATCCTATATGCCCCCCCCCCTATACACATGAAGATGGAAACTTAGAAAGCACTATTATTTGCTCTCATAATTGTTTTATTTTTCAGTGAAATCATGAAGGCGAAATCAATGAAACATGCAAGTGAATATAGTGAGCATGAGGCCATGGATAATATCTTTATTTGACCCGGCGTTACAACTGGACACTTTTGGTAATTGTCAAAGACCAGTCTTCCCACTTGCTGTATCTCAAGATATGCATCAATAACAAACCTGTGAACTTTGAGCTCAATCGGTCATCGAAGTTGCGAGATAATAATGAAAGTAAAAACACCCTTGTCAAACCATAGAGGTCACACGAAGTTTTGTGCTATCAGATGCTTGATTTCGAAACCTCAAACTCTAAATCTGAGGTCTCGAAATCAAATTCGTGGAAAAATACTTCTTTCTCGAAAACAATGTCGCTTCAGAGGGAGTTGTTTCTCACAGTGTGTTATTCTACCTCCATGGTTATACTATCAACCTCTCCCCAACACTCGTTACCAAGTAAGGTTTTATGCTAATAATTATTTTGAGTAATTACAAACAGTGCCCACTGCCTTTTAAAGCATACGCCAACAACCATGGAGGAAGGACAGATAGACCATGGATATAATTATTTGCTCTAAGAATGTTGTAGTGAAATCATGTAAGTGAAATCGATCCACGCAAAGGGCATGTGGCTAGTGCATTGAGAACCAATAACCAGCAGCGTTTGATGACATGGCCGAGGTAGCTCCACGGCTTGACCCTTCAAGCCACGGTTGACCAGCGCGCATTCCTCAACACCCAATTAACAGCCATGACGTAATAATGTGATGGAATGTCCATTTGGTCGTAACTCAATACGCTCCCAGTGATCTGTTATGTGTCTGGATTATGCAACTCAGTTATCGCAGGTTGTTCTGTTTCGTGGGAAAACTTGAGATCGACGGAACAGTGTAAACTCATCGCATGGAAGGATGGCAGTGGACAAAATAATTACTCGCATACAAACTTACTTGGTAACGAGTAATGGGGATAGGTTGATAATATTGTGAGAAATGGCTTTCTCTGGTAATGTAGTTTTCGAGAAATAAATAATTTTCCACAAATTTGATTTTGAGACCTTAGAATTAGATTTTGCGGTCTCAAAATCAGCGGTCTCAAAATCAACCATCTAAAAGCACAAAACTGCGTGTGTAAAGGGTGTTTTTTCTTTCATCATTATCTCGCAACCTTGAGTCTCGACGACCACTTGAACTCAAAATTTCACCATCACACTCTGCCCCCCCCCCCCCCCCCCTGCGTTCGAATAGAAATCAGCCCCAAGTGGCCTGCTTGGGGCATGGAGGAATAAATGGGGCTTGTTGTACCCAAGGTGCATGACGTCACCACGAGAGGGTGAGTGATCGTTCGATTAGCTCACCCAAATGTGCACCGCGGGGTCGAATCGACGTAGGGAAGCTAATCGAACGCACCCACAAAGAGAAAAAAACATTGATGTCAATTGAGGAACGTTTAATACCACCCCTTCCGACACCCCACCCCCCACTCCCTCCCCAAGAAAATCAAAACCGGAAGCAATCCCTTGAGAGGTGTTCACACTTAACGATGTTTGATTATGTCATTACCGGCTCCTTTTCCGCCAACTGTTTATGTAAACAGACAGTTGTTTACTTTTATGTAATAGAGGTCTCTTCTCGTCGGTCATTCCCCAATTGATTTGATGGTTTGATTCTCTATGCTGGTTGGTTACGCTACTGAAGGAAGGCAGCTGTGACGTGACACCACCACACAAACCACGTAAAGGAAACTGAAACCATGGAGTTATATAAAATGGAGGAAGAAAAAACTACACGTCACAAAACTTATGGTGAACAACTTTCATTCGTAACTTTGTTTCATTCGTAACTTTGTTTCTCTCTTTATAATGACTGTATAAAAGAGTACAGCCCCAGTTACTTGTTCGTCCTCCATGTTCTAAGCATCTCAGCATTCCTAAATTAATTCGTGTCAACTTTTGGCGAATCATTTCAAAACTCAAAACGCATAAATTTTGGTTTGAGTCATGACTGTGTTCAGCTGCTAACTAATTATAGTTTTTTTTTAATTCGTGGGTTGTGTAGTGACTGAGCTATGGAGTTAGGTAAATACTAAAATGTATAGTAAAGCCTATCTTGGTGCCGAATTACCTTTCTTTATTTCCAAACACAACTAACGAAAAATTATAGCAGAGATATATAAAGACAATGGAGCTAAATCTTCGTGGGCGTTTTACGCCATAAGAAAGAGTTACAGTGTTGACAGATTTACATTTCCATTGTTACGGGGAAGGGGAAGCCGTGTCAAATAAAAGCAGACAATAAACAACACTGCAGCCCTATCGTCGCCTCAACCCAATTGCCCCAGTCGTGCTAGACTTGACTCTAGTCATAATCCAGTGAGAGACCTTTTATTTTCAGCCAATCGACACTCTCCAAACCAAAAGCTACATTTTGACGGCGGATTTGTTTGTGGAACTCTCGCACGAGAACGGGACTTGAATCAAGTCTACAGTCGCGCAGAAAGCGCTGTTCTATATCTGTGGTCCTGTCTCAAAACTAAATGGTGATAAATTTACAGGTGCCATTGATGGCTATTAAAAGCCAATTACTCCCATCCAAGACTGTGTCAACGATGTTTTGTTTCCCAAGGACTGTCTAAATACTCGGAGTCAAATTCTCAGACTCCAATTCTTTTAACTTCTACCACAGGTTGACCTAGCCCACCTTGTTGTTGGACTGTCACGGTGTGCCCCACGGTGTGCCCCGGCCGATTCTGTCCCCCCCCCCCCCCTCCCAACCGGCGAACTGTGTATTGGGGGACATTATATCTGGTCGTATAAACTTACTATTTCATTGTTTTATTATCGATTAGCTACCCATGTACTGGTACTCGTCAACGACTTTCAGCAACTTCACGCTTCAGGGTTTGTATGTTGTGTCTCAGTTGGTGGACGTCATCGTCATGTGTCTGGCGGTCTCAAAAAAAAAAAAAAAGCTCAATGGCGAACCAAATTTGAGAAAACAAATTTAATTCGGAATGACTTTGATGAATCAGTGCACTCATTTATGAAAGGGCGACCTATTTAGACCGCCGTACTTGAAAAACAATGGACCTCTTAGTCTGGTGTCGGGTTGTGATCCCGTAGAGAATGGGTTCCACGGTTACACAGTTACACCATGGAGGGGAAAAACCATCTCTTCCATAGTTACGCCATGGTTACAAAATCAGACTGGTCAGTGTTTCTGAACCGCGCGTCCACTGACAATTTTGTTTTCTGTACATATTAAATCTGCCGTTCTCAAAGAGCTTTTCTCTACCTTTGTACCACAAAATTCAAATTACTTCCCCAACTTATCTTATGCCACATGTTTTCAATAGCCCCTTTCACACGAGAGCAATTTTGCAAGGGTCCCCGGTTGCTAAATTGTAGCATGGTTGTAAGATTTTACAAAATGCACCTCGTGTGAAAGGATAATAATTTTTGGAGTGTCCAGGGTCCAAAGACTATTTTTCCCCCTTTTCTTCTGTATTGTTTTGGGGTTTTCAAGTGCGCCTTGAACACCCAGCCAGCAGCGTAGATGTGCGTATTTGTTTACAAGTCTTTATTATTATTATTTTCAAAGGGCATTGTTTCCCTTATAAATCGATAAAAAAAAAGCATCCCATCTGAATATTTTTTGAGGATGTCAATTCTAATGTACAGAAAATAATGCCATCGGCTTGCTATCAGAACAATCGTCCTCACCCCCGGTCTTGACGGACTCAAAACGTCTGGATAATGTCACATCATCAAGTGTGAAGTAATAAAGACCATTCGCACTGCCTGAAACACTTTAAAAGAGTTTGACGAAGTGGCCGATATCGCAAAGGAAGTAGATACTGATTAGTCATGTATTTCACAACCTTTTATTTATCATTATTAAGTAAAAATTCTAAAAGAGACTGTGATTTTAGCAGAGCAAGACCAAGGACCAATCATTACAGGCCGGGACATTAGTTTACATAATAGGCCTATAGGCCTCTCTGAATAATAAGTATATAAGGGTTATACTCGACAACAATGCTCTAAAACTTGTAAGCAAGACAAACTATGGAGGTAGAAATAGAACCAACGTGAAACTTATAAAATGGTTGTGATGAAATTGTATTTATATTTTATGATCCATCCATTCCTTCTCTCTGTGGCATTGTATACTGATGATTTAAAGATGCTTTGTCAGATTTTTGGCCGATTTGACCCAAAAATTTTGATTTAAAATTCAATAGGTATTTTGATGGGGGTCGAGAAAGTTACAAGCTTTCATTCGAGCCATTGCTCGAAAAAGTCCGCCAATTATTAGTAGCAGTGAAATAAAGTGCTCAAAATTAGTTTTTGTCGGGATCCCGACAATATATCACGTGACACATTCTTATGTGTTTTATAAGAAACGTGTTAAGTTTTTGTCATGGTTCCTGAACATTAAAAGTAAAAGTTAAACTTTTTTTCGTTAGAGCGGGTGATACTCTTTGAAATATCATTCACTCAAAAACATCTATTTCTTAATGTTTTGGGCCAAAAATCTGACAAAGCATCTTTAATTACTTTTTGGATACGTATGCAAATTAAAATAGTCTGCCGAACTCTTCCTAACTTAAGATTAATCTTAGGACCTAGAACGAGTCCCAACCCTGCACTGTAGCATGCAGACCTTAAGATTAATCCTAAGCCTAACTCGAGATAGGATCCTAGCATTTCGTGAAATCGGCTGCTGGCTACTTTTCGAAATTCACATCGTCGTCATAATCTCGTAGTACGGTACCAGCTTTAATAGCATGTTAGTACATTGTTGGTTGCCGGTGTCGCATGCAATTATGTCCTCTGTGCAATACTATCCGGAGGACATTATTGCATATGCAATAATGTCCGCCGGACGGTTTTGCATATGCAATCGTGTCCACCCGGACGCTGCTGCATAATGCAATTGTTTCCGCCCGGACACATTTGCAAATGCAGTTGTGTCCGCCCCGTGCAAAACCGTCCTTGCAGTAAATTAAACGCCTTTGGTAGACGGAACACGTTCGCTACAGCTCGGACCTGTGCACAACATGACACACAGAGGGCGCTATATCACTCTAACGTGATGGTGGTAGCACCAACAATCTCTACTAGTAGAGATCAATGGGTAGCATCAACAAACTCATTGATCTATATTGTTGTGACGTCAATGAGCGCACAAAAAGACTGCAGTTGACGAACGCTCAGGGCGTGGTTTGGCTCTGTCCCCCTATTATGGGAAATTAACATGAGCAGGCTGAAGGGGGATGATTCAAAAGAGGGCGCTCTATCAGAAGATAAGTAGGATTTGAAACTTTGCATGGTGGAAGTAAGATATAGAAAAGTTTGCGGTAACACCATGTAATAACAATCATTTAGAGATTGTTATTACATGGTGTAGGATTGTTATTACATGGTGTTACCGCAAACTTTTCTATATCTATTAGAAAATGTTTGTACACAGTTAGTTCGCTGGGAGTCGGGGGCGGGCGGCGAGAGGGGGGATGAGCGCGTACCGAGTATTTGCGATAGAGCATAAATAGGCACCACAAAGTTTGAGTAACGTTTAATATACAATTGAAGACAGAAAACCGTTTATTAGCCTCTAGTTTGTTGAAAACCCATGGTGCATCACATTGCATAACAAATTATACTAATGAATACATCACAAAGTTAATTAGTGTAAAACTATTACAATCACAACATGTCAAATTTGCTCCTCATTAATTGTTTTATTTCGATAATTCATTTGATGATACTTTTACTTTTGTTTTTTGGGTGCCGACACAGCGTAACTTCTTTAGCAACAAAAATCGCCCATAATTTGCGTCATTTGGCAGAGGCTGTTTACACCGCCAAATACTTTGCTTTGTATCAGAAAAACAAGCAAAAGTGTATTTCCAACGATCGTATGCGTACAGTATACACAATATTGATTGGCATTATTGCTTCGTTCTTGGTTACAGAAACCTTCACAGAAACCACCGGCAACTATGTGTGCCTGTTGCTTTGCTACTTAGCTTATAAAAATTATGTCTATGAAACAGAACATCATTTGCAATTTCCGACCCACCGCAGAAGAAACCGTCGTATTATACAAGATGAATTTGGGGTCCCCTGTGTGCGCATTTTTAGGCAAAACGTTTGACTCCCCCAAAAAACCGTTCTTTTCCCTCCATGGTATAATGTTGTACAGCTGCGTGACGTCAGTGCAAGGGGATCTTAAAGGCGCGTCCTCTCTCACAGCGAACCAGATAACTATACAGACTAAAGGAGGTTCAAGTGAAAGCATAACGCACTACTTTATTGATCATGTAAAGATATTTATGTTGCAAAAATTGTCCGACTTTCTCATGACTCTCAGACCGAAAGGCAAAACCCGGCCTTGCAGTGTGTAGTTCATCCGGGAGTTTTATTTAAAAGCCCACTGAGCCTTTTGTGTGCTCAAAGGTTGTACCATGGTTGTACATGTACATAAATGAATGCTTACGTAGGCCTATACAATGTACCCTGTCGTTCTCGTGCAGTGTGGTATCAGATAGGAACAATACAGCAAACTAGCCTGGCAACGTGCGTTTATACGTACTGTACTGCATGTACATGTACGTCACACACATGCTTGAGCTCGTTATGGCCGCCTACGTGTATACCTTTTCTGACCGAGTAGCCCCACGGAGCAAGACCATTTTGAAACCCTCAAAAAACACATTTATACCGTTTAGTGGACGTACACTTTGCAATAGGTAGGTACATAGTACTATAATTATCAAAAAGATGTATTTATCTGCAACAATAGGAATTTTTTGAGAGATTTATTGTGAATTTTCTTGTCGGGTAGAACTCGTTATGGTTGGAACGCGATAGGTGAGATTTCACGCCATGAATGGCGTCGCAGGGTCTTTGTTTGGTAACGTTTGCAATTGCAAAGTGCAGTTCTTGTGGCATCTTAACACAGGATTCTACGTACGCACTCTTTGTTTCTTAAGGTCATATTGATGAAGTCGACTATAGCACCGTGAAGTAATGGTCACTTTTTACGTAAATTGTGAATAAGCTGTGTTTAAAAAGTGTGTGTTTCGTTCCTTTGCAACGCGTGTGTGCTAAGACTGCTGACGTTTCAACCATAGCATGACGCCATTTGCATTCCAGAAGGACATGTTGATGTACATGTGTATATTTTATGCACACCACATGACGCGTACATGCAAATAATGTTTGCATAAAGTATGTGTTTATGTCATTGGAGTATGTTAGTTTAGGAGTATGTTCTATGGAATCATTTTTTGCTGCTTTGTTTTTAATTTAATGCACATGATCGGGGCTCTGCATGATTTGCCTAAAAACAACTTTGTGCATGTGGATTGATAGTAAAAACATCTCCACATATTGCAGGGGGGGGTCTGTTTTTCCTGATTTTTAAAAATTAAAAAATTTAATATGCAAGATTCGCTTGCCAAATGACGTGCAATGGCCGCTGCTATCTCATAATAAAATATTGCAAGGCATTGTTCTATATATTAGTTTTTGTACAAATATATTTTATCTCGTTAAATTTGCAATGTACACTGGGTTGGTTTTTTTTTTGGGGGGGGGGGCAAAAGTTATACCAGCACAAGGAAGTTGATCATAAGTTGCAAACCTTGCCATTGTTGAGTGGTAGTGCAAACATACAATTTTAGAATGTGAAACACTTATTGATGTTCAAGTTCATGTCATTAAAAGCTGTTCATATAAAATAGCTATGAAGCACATCAGGAACGAAAGCTGTTCATAAAAAAAATGCTATGAGTACAGGAACAAAAGCATTCTAAGCGAAAATGGGCCACCAGCCAAAATATCATTATGTTGTACGTTGCCTATGATTGCCACCCCCCCCCATATATATAATAATAATAATAATAATAATAATAATAATAATAATAATAATAATAATAATAATAATAATAATAATAATAATAATAATAATAATAATAATAATAATAATAATAATAATAATAATAATAATAATAATAATAATAATAATAATAATAATAATAATAATAATAATAATAATAATAATAATAATAATAATAATAATAATAATAAGCATTTATATAGCGCCATCTATCTTGAAAACTAATCCGAGAAATAAAAGAAAAAGATTATAATAATAAATAAAAAACAAATCAATTTCACTTTTTAAATTTTTATTGAAAGATTTAATACCAGTTCTGGCATTTTTTGTGTCTAAAATAAAACAAAACAGATCCTACAAAAATATGAGTATTGCATGAACACATGCAAAGCTATCTTAACTAATGTTTTTGTAAATGTACTTTTCAATAGAGGGCGCTATTTAAGTTTTGAAGAAATCTTGATTTTAAACTTGGCTTCTTCCCACATTTAATTTTTTTTTACGGGGTCCACAAACGGTGACTTGACAAATATCGTGGATTGTAAAATAAAATTTCTATAATCCTAATCATTCAGATTTGTTCAGTATGGTTTTCTAAAATTGTCCACTATGTCGAGGGGGGGGGGGAGGTTCCCTTGAAACCATTTCCTTGAGTGCTTTCTGGACTAGTGAACCTTTATATTATAGATTGTTCTTTAGTTAACGTTTGTATGAGTTTCCAAGAATTTTAAAATTAAAATCAGTTTCCCTCTACTAAGGGAATCAATGTGTGGTGAAGAGGTTTTCAACTAGTGGTTTAAACCCGCGCCAAGGCCTGGACTTGATAATTTTACCGAGACAAAGTCGAGGTAAACTATCAAGAACCAGGCCTTGGCGGGTTTAAACCACTAGTTGAAAACCGATTCAACACACTTTGATTCCCATTCATAAATACCTTTTCGGTCAAAAATATCAACACTTTTTGGTCAAAAAGTAAAATAAATGCAAAAATTGTAAATGTTCAATGGTTTCTTTCAACACAACACCCCTCCAGCTATGAAATTGTAAAGCCCTTGCACCCTCGGGTAAACAACTCCTTATTAGATAATGCTGTGCGCGTATCGCGTGATGTGGCACAACTGTTTCAGCCATGACCAATAGGAATGAAGAAACTGTCTTATAAGAACAGGTGCAAGCTAGCGTGTCACGCCCATGTTTCAACACTTTTTACTGGTCATAAACTACGGTTTATACACACCCACATGACGCGCTATCCACCAATAGGAATAGCGAAACTGCCTGAGGTATTTATGAATAGAATATAATTTGTACTACAGTGAAATGACATGGTAATCAAAACCTCAACAAGCTGGAAAATCTTTAGTTTTTATCAACTTTAGGCAAGGGCTTGAGTGTTTTGTTAAAATACCTCTTTGTGCTATATCTTTAAAAGGAAAATCTTTCAATTCTCTTTCAAGAGTATCGAGGTATATTTCTTTTCCAGAAACACAAAGTACTTGTATGATTCTGGTGTTTGTGAAATAATTTCTGGTAGCAGTAAAAATTTGGAGCTACAATCCCTGCAGTCTTATGGATATGAGCTATGTAGGTTTGAATTATTTGCCATGTTTAGGAGTTGGCACATCGTTTGGAACTGGTGGTTTCTTTTGGTGAACAGTTTGCCACAATTATTTAACACATTTTACTACAACAACATGTTTTGCATTGTTGGTCTAAAAATGGTTTTGGACTCGCTTGCCACCGTTTCACCAAGTCCCCTATGATTTAACTATGATTTGGATGTTGTTTTTTGGAGGGGGGGAGGGGGGTCACCAGGTTGAAATTCTAAATGGTTTGCTTTGTAGATGACTGTTTTTAGGCTTTCGTTAGCGGAAGCATTTGAGAGGTTTCCTAGCTTTTCATTTTATGATTTATTCTTAAGTAGCCATCTTGGATCAACATGTTAACTGACAATGAATGATCAATAGAGGGCGCTATAACAACTCTACAGTGGTAGCCAGTTCTAGGCTGCCTATACACTACATTTTATTTGAGTGGTGTTCGAAACAAACAAAAAACACTCAAACGAATGCCTTTTCAGTACTGTGCTTCTTAGAGGTGTTACAAGAACAAGATTTGAGGGGGGGGGGGGAGGACCAAGATATCAAGAGATTGTGGTTTCTTAAATGCAGGATTCTAAATATATAAATCATTTAATTAAAGAAATCCTTTTAGACATGATTGTGTTGACTATATTTGAACCACAAAATATATAAAAAGACAGGCCTGTATGCTTCTTCTTTGAAAGGGCAAGGGTGGTAACGAGGGCACCCTATGGGGACATTGTACATTCCTACTGGAGCATTTCAAGGTCACCAAGGCAATGTCCAGGGGGAATGGAGGCAATCACATGTGTTGCCTCTGTGAATCAAGCCTTGAACTTTTCCTTGAGGCATCAGGATCGGTTTTGTTCTGGCTTTATAGCTAGCTGTACCATGTAGTGTGATATACCATGATATTCTTCCTAAATATCTCAGTAAACATGTAGCCTTGAAAATTCACAAGTGCTAGCCGCTTTAATGTAGGTCTACCATTGTATATAATAAAATACCGGTACAAAAATTCCTATTTAATTCAAGGGTCGAATAGCATGCTTGATGCCTTATACCACTCACAAAGACCATTATAGTGGGTTAGTTTTATATGTTAAATACTCCTATACATTAGACTCCCCCACTGTCCCTATACATGTAACTGACAAAAGTTGACCAAAAAAATCCACATTTTTTTTTCTTCCCTGCAGGATTGTTTTGATCTATTTCGACCTGTATCTGATGTGATTCCTCATTGTAATCTGTGACGTGTCTGTTGAGGTAGAGACCGTGTTAACATCATCCATTGGTAAACACCCATTACTAATTGTAAAAGTCACCTAGCCTTTATCGGGTGCCCTGCTCTGGGTTCTCATGGCTCAACCCATTTGAACTATGGTCAAGTTCAAGCAAGAGACCATTGGGCGATTTCGCTTGGTACCCATGATGCATTGAATGCAAGGGTAATTATGGAACATAGATTAGTAGTTGACTAATGGTCGCCGCTCGAATTAACTCAAGGATTACCACTCAAAAGGACCATTTAAAGTTGTTGGTGAGTTTATTTACATCATTCTCCCTCACTGTCCCTCCCCTACATAAAACTTGTCAAAAAAATTACAAAAAACACATTTTTCTTTCTTCCCTGCAGGATTGTTTCGATCTATTTCGACCTGTATCGGATGTGATTCCTCATTGTTATCTGTGACCTGGCTGTAGTTATAGAGACCGTGTTAACATCATTCATTGGTAAATACCCATTATTAGTGTAATAGCCCGGTCACACAGGGATCGATAATGATAAAAATGCATGCACTCGATTGGTTGATTAAACGTGGGCATATTCTGCGTTGAGCAGTCCAACCAATCGGGGGCTTGCATTTCAATCATTCTCAGTTTTGTTCTCGTTATCTGGCCGGTGTGACCGGGCCTTAATAGTCACCTAGCCATTATCGGGTGCCCTTCTTTGGGTTCTCATGGCCCAACCCATATTAACTATGGTCAAGTTCAAGCAAGGGACTAAAGTTTACGATTGGGCGATTTTTCATGGTACCCACGATGCATTGAATGCATGGGTAACCAAGGAGCATCGACTAGTGGTTGACAAATGGTGGCTGCTCAAACTAAGTATGTTAATCATCATTGGAGCCAGAATTTGTGTGCGAGGTGGGGGGATACTGGGTTTTAGCCAGGAGTGTTAAAGGCTGTTAAAATTTGTTGGAACTTTAAAAACTGGGAGATCAAATTCTTACTTAGGCCTCTGTACGGTACATTTTTACATGTACATGTACATGTAGGTGTAAGATAAACGGGGTGTCCATATTTAAGACGCCCATACCACCCTATGCTAACACTTTCCTTTTTTTTGGGGGGGGGGGGCATATTTTTTTGTTTTTGATCTTTTTTTTTGTATCTGGTCTTCTTCTTGGTAAGCATGGGGGCAGGATGGGGTCTGGGGGCACCCTGTGGCTATGCCAGTGCAGGGAGTACGTATACTCTTCCCTCAGTGCATACTAAAATCTACATACATCATCTGCATTCCATAGACACTCTTCAACTTTTCACAGGGACTTATTTTAAAATTAAAATTGACACACAGAAATCGCATACTGAGTCTTGCGTTATACTCAAACATTTCTGGAAACCTTGTGTTCCTACATGTATGACCATCTCATTAAAGACAATGGACACTGTTGGTAATTGTCAAAGACCAGTCTTTTCACTTGGTGTATCTCAACAAAATAACAATTTGTGTGCTTTCAGATGCTTGATTTCGAGACCTCAAATTCTAAACTCGAGGTCTCGAAATCAAATTCGTGGAAGATTACTTCTTTCTTGAAAACTACGTCACTTCAGAGGGAGCTGTTCCTCACGATGTTTTATACCATCAACCTCCATTTACTCTTTAGCAACTGAGGTTTTATGCTGATAATTATTTTGAGTAATTACCAATAGTGTCCACTGCCTTTAACATGTGAAGGTAAACAAATTGCGCACTGTTTGGCCACGCAGCCACCAACCACATTGCCACTTAATTATAAAAAACACCAGGCCCCTACTTTCTTGTAATTTGACCAGTGTGGAACGACATGGTAAACAGGACATCTAGACAAACTGGTATGACCTGCCACAATTTTAGATTTGAAAAATGTTAATTTTTAAACTGCATATAATTTCATATTACAACAATATGTCTTGACAGAGCAAGATGGACAAAGTTCAAAGTGCACAGGTTAAAGTTCAAGATGACAAGCAAGATGAAAGCTCACCTGGTTGTGGATCCGAGAAGACATCAGAGATAATTTTACCCAAGGAAAAAGAAGGACTAAACCCTGGAAGTTCATTAGAAGGCTCAGCAGATGGAGTAACAGTAACAAAGGTGGGAATAAGTTTTGTTTTCCGAGTAAAATGTACAGTCGACTCCCGTTATTACGAGCTCACATGTTACGAGGTTCCGGTTGATACAAGGCCCCGTGCGTGTTTCAATGCATTAAAATACTGATTATACGAGCACGGTAGTAGCGAGAACACGGTTATAACGAGGTAATTTGGGAGACCCATTACGAGCAAAACATTGTTTAAAACCCTTCTATAACAAGAACAATTCAAAAACCAACAAAGGAAGTACCTGTACAACCGGTAAAGTCGATATTTGTGGCTTTTAAGACGTACAATAGAAGTGTTAAGTGGACGCTACCGCTAGCAACACTAATCCGAAATCGGGAGTCACGAGTCAGCAAGCAAGGTTGTTAATTCCAAATTCCGGACAATGGTGGGATTAGGAGGTTTGCATGGTTCAAACATTGGAGAAATCATAAGAAAAGATACTGATCCACTGAGTTTATAAGCGCATTATAAATTTTCAGAAGAAAAAAAACACCCGCAACTTACAAGCAAAACTAGTTGTGTGATCAATATTATTGAATGCAAAAGCAAGATTTTACCTGGTATCCCACATTGGCAATGAACCATCTAACATGACAAAGGTGTTTACCAATGAAAAACAAGATTTTATTTTTGTTTGCTGCGACAAGTGTATTGCACATGCATAAGGAATATATCACAGAACAGCACAATCTTCCCTGGTATCTCGCGTTAGCAATGAACCTTCTATCATTACACTAGTGGTTACCAATGAAAATCCAGCTTTTATTTTATTGACTGAAAATTTTCACAGCGTGTGCAATATGCATTGCAGCAGCAAGAGTTTCCCTGGTATCTCGCAGCAGCAATGAACCATCCAGCATTAAACAGGTGGTTACCAATGAAAACCAAGACTCTATTTATTGCTTGGCAATAAACTGCCGGCGACCAAAGTTTTGCAATGGAAACTTCCCAAAACATGAACGCAAGTTAAAATCTCACACATTTTTTCAATCTTGTAAAATGTAAATTGATTTTAAAGTTGAATGTAAAACTAAACTAACTTAGTTAAAACAGTTTTATAAGCCCAATGTTGTGCGTGTTTGTGCAGTACATCGCACACACTACTCTCTATGCACACAGGTCAGTAGTCAATTGCAGCTCTGCCATGCATCTGTGTACACACGTGCAGTACACGTGTTGTGTGGATGCACAATGATGCTAATGTATCTATATTTAGCGCGCTGCGTTTAAGACAAGATTCGGATAATACGAGGAAAATGGGCCAGTCCGGCGGACCTCGTATTAACGGGAGTCAACTATGTTCTTTATTTATTTGAAAGCTGTCTTGGATGTCATTCCCATTTGATAGATTTTTTCTCTACTTTCTTCAACAAGCCATTTGCCTGTAAGATTTTAATACTGGTAAGGACATACTTGGTGCTTGATCACAAGTTACCACTTAAATTTAAAATCCCTCAGACTATCGAGACAGCTGCTAGGTCACATGATTAGGGGCAAGCTTTTGCGTAGTACAATATAGACGGTGAACACCCATACACAATTCTGAATGGATGTGTATGGCACAATGGTACAAGGGTCTGCTCATCTGGAGGTTGCTAGATGTAAAGTATTGCCCGCGAACCATTTGACATAGCAACTGTCTCTATAGTCTGAGGAATTCAAATGTAAGCGGTACATTGTGACTTAGCAAGTCATTGTACCAGACTTTCAAATCTACTGCAAATGGCTTATTCATGAGTCACCCATGAGTCATTTTGTGATGAACTCGGGAGCATTGTTTTTATGTCTTCGTGCATCTGATGCCTTTTTTTGTCTTTCTTTGATTTTGTTTAAAGGATTTGGGTACTTTTTTTAACACAAAACACAATGTCCACAGATTGTTATTAAATTTACACAGCTTGAAGATGATGATAGTAGAAAGTGTACCTTAAAATATTAGTTGCTGAGGTGCTAGTTTTTGAGAAATGAGTAAAATAATGTCATGAAAATACGCTTTTACATGCTAAACATTTTTTCGTCTCATGATCACCGAGACAAAAATTATTTTCATGACATTGTTTTACTCATTTTTCAAAAACCACAGCACCTCAGCAAGCAATATTTACAAAGAAGCTTTCTATTATCATTATCTTCAAACTGTGTAAGTTTCATGTAAATCTGTGGACAATGTGTTTTTGTCCTACAAAAAGTACATAGACCCTTTAAAAGTTATTTAAAACTGTTTCAAAAATACAGTTATCAAAGAAGCTGTGTATTAAGAAGCATATCTCGTGTTATGTAGTTGAACACTGTAATTGGAAAAGTTTTTGATGTATTTCGTTTAAAAAAAAAATGTGTCATCTGTCAACAAATTTGTTCTAAACATTTTGTAAATCTTCAAGTCTTTTGACAAAATAAACGGCGTTGAATGTTTTATTGATATTGTTCATGAGGCATATTCATGAGTCACCACATTATTATTAATCGTTTGAGCTATAAATAGATTTCACAAGTCAAAGAAGTTTAAACTGTTTTAGAAATGTTTCTCTTCGTTTGTGTTTATTGGTAGATGTGTGCACTATATAAGAATAATCATTTCTCCACAAGACGATCAGAGCATATTGATAGAAACGTCGAGTTAAAACGTACGGTTCTTTTCAAAACCACTCCAACTCATTTAGAAATGATCATTACATGGTGTTACCTCAAACCTTATTATATAATATGATTTTTTTAATTTTATTTATTTTACAGGGTGCAGTTGATGGGGCGAGTAAAATAACGGAGCAGAAGGAACATTTGCAGTCTGATGTTGAGTCAACGGTGAATGCAACTACAGCTACGACAGTTCAAGATAAAGAACAAAGTGCAGACACTACGACATCGTCAAGTGAGAATACCAGTCCAACATCACCAGGTGAAGTACTGGAAAGCAAAGAGGAAGGTACAAAGAGTTCAGACCCTAATCTATTCACCTATCTGGGACTTGTGAAAAAAGGTGCCGACGGTAAGCAGAGTCCGACAACAGCAGTCGAGGCTTCTCCGTCTGTGCCAAATAACCCTGGTGGGGAAGAGCTGCTTGCCCAGAAAGAGACACTTTCAACAGATACCCCGGGACAGTCATCAGATCTGAATTCCAGAGAAACCACCGATCCTGAGGTTGAGGATGATCCAGCACAAGTCACCAAGATTTCTGTTCGCAAGGATAAACGTCAGCAAGTTGACGAAATTCCTTGTGCCAGTAGTTCGCTCAGTGAGATCGGTGAGGTTGGGACAACTCGGACCCCTCCCAGATTTATCAAGTTGAATTTAGACCAGAGTAAGGAGACAATAATTTGCTGTCCGGTAGCCCTTTTACTCCAGCATACCAACTATGTTGACGTGACCCTGCAGGAAGACCATAAAGACTTGTATTCCATCAAATGTTGCAAGTGCGTCCATGAGGACTCCGAACCTTATGCGATGTTAGAGCACCTCCATGAGGCACACCAGATTCAGAGTGACCTCAATAAACTCCTCAACCTCAATAGTCAGCACCTTGGCTGCATGAGCCATCCAGAATGTGTGAGCATCCCTGGGATCCCAAATCTTCCCGAGGGACTCTCCGATTTGGACAACGGTGTTATTCGGTTTAATAACATCGGGATACCAAGACGTAGCTTTGCCTGTCGACTCTGCCCGTTGAATTTCACCACCTCGAGAGGGCTCCTCTCTCACCACCAATACTTTACACGAACTGTGTTGAGCAAAGATGTCAAGGATCCTTGCCATTCAAAATTCACATGCAAGGTTTGTCCGAGACAGTTTGAAAATTTTCTTGATTTCTACGCTCATCACAAATGGATGCGTGTCAACAAGGACTTATTTATCCGAGAGAAGAAAGTGAACATCATTAGTAATTCAGGAGAGGTAGTCGCTAGTTTAAGTACCACAACGAGGACAAACGAAAAAACACCATCTTCCTCTAAATTTATTTGGGGCTTCGAGGCCAACCTGACACCAGACAGGAATGTTCTAGGGTACTCAATTCAGAATTTCCCCAAGACAGTCTCGGGGCCTACAGATTCTTCTGCTGACGCTAATGAGCTCAACACTGAAGCAGATAACGCTAAAAAAAATTCTGAAATTCAGTATGTTGAGTCTTCAATTAGCTACCTTCCCGGAAATGAGACAGAAGAAGCCAAATACGGGTGCGGTATCTGTCTTAAAACCTTTCCCAGACTCGTTCAATTGCAGGGTCACATGGGATGCCACGCCAGGAAACAGAACCCTGTCAGCACTACAACTTACATAGTACCCGCTATTGAGGAGCCGAAGGACATCGAGTACAAGTGTGGCATCTGCAGTGACACATTCACAAAGTTATCCTTTTTGCAGAACCACATGGAGACCCATTGCAAACCACTCAAACAAAAACAGCTATCTGCAGCTTCTCCTTTCCAGACTGAGACCAAATCATTCTCTGAAACAGTCACTCTCATCTCGTACGCATGTGACGTCTGCAATAGGACGTTTCTCTCAGAGGTAAAGCTATGGGATCATAGGCTGACGCATGGCCCCGAAGCAGCATTGAAAAACACAGTCTTGCCATCGAAAAAAATGGATATCAACAGAAAGAAAAATCACATCTGTACTGTGTGCAAAAGGTCTTACTACCACAAGAAGAGCTTGAACTTTCATGAAACAAAAGGACCCTGCCAAGCGAAATTACCTGTTTTTGTGGCCCCCCAAAATGCGATACAGCCGGTAAAGAGCCTAGAGAAACTTTATACACCAGCTGGTGGAGAAACCAAGGATAAAGGTGTAGTTCGCCGCCACAATAGGAGAGCAGTAACAAACAAAGAAGATGTTCAGGCTCAAGACGACCCAGAAGTTCCACCACCCCATGACTGTGATGGATGTGACAAGAAATTCAACTTGCTGTGGCAGCTACAGCGCCACAAAGGCTTTCGGACAAAAGCAAACAAATACCAGATCCGAAAAGGCGCCGAAACGGCTGTGACAGAAATACCCAAGCCACCTTACTCATGCAAAGTATGTCAACAAAGTTTTGCATGTTTCTGGCAGTTCAAATCTCACCAGGTTAACCGACATGCTCAACTTAGCAGGTGGCTTGCACATTCGGGTGCCAAATCAATAACGGTTAAAATGAAGTCGCGGGCCGAGAGTGCAGGCAGTTCTCAAGGAGAACCGGAAGCGTCTACTAGTAATGCATTTGATAATGCGACTGCTAGAAAAAGTACTACAGCGAGTCGGCTTCAACGCCTGCTAGCTGCATGCAGACGGTCGAAAGTAAAAGGCTATAATACAAGAGCTCAGAAAAAGATGTTTCAAAGTAAGGAACCTGCGACTACAGATATTTCCATCGTTCTCCACTACAAATGTAACGTATGCGGCATGCCTTTTGAAGGAGAGGCCTCCCTTAGAAGTCATATGATATCACACAGGAACATGCGAAACAACTCTCTTCGAAGGTTGTCCATGCCCACTACTAGTGGCGAGTCTGGAAGCATCCCCCGGTATAAATGTGCCTACTGCACCAAGACTTTTGCTGGAAAGGCCTCCATCAGAAGTCATATGATATCACACAACAAGAAAATCAAATCTACGAAAGCAGTCGCAAAAATAACTAATAAATCTGGAAAAGCAATGTCTGCTGCTGAGACCAGTGAAGTTTGTGATGATCAAAGACAAAAATCGTCTTGTGCTCCCAAAAGAGGTGAGGACAGTGGCTCTGAGAAGGACGTTGCTGGCAGTGAAATTGATGATAAGCATGGTAAATTAGATTGCAATGCGACTGCAGTGGATGGAATTGAACGAGCAACCCTCCCCATTGTCCCTGACATGGCAGAAAAATCTCTTCAAAAATTGTCAGAAGAAACTACTGCTAACAAGATGGATCTTCAGTCGGCAAACATTTCCACCATTCCTGAATACAAATGTGACGTCTGCAGCAAGGCTTTTGCTGGAAAGGGCTCCCTGAGAAGTCATAAGATATCACACAACAAGAAAACGAAAGACAAATCTCCTGAAGCAGTCACTGAAATAACTGATGAATCTGGAAAAGAAATGTCTGCTGCTGAGACCCCTGAAGTTTCTGATGATAAAAGACAAGAATTGTCAAGTGCTCCCCAAAGATGCGAGGACAGTGGCTCTGAGAAGGACGTTGTTGGCAGTGAAATTGACGATAAGCATGGTAAACTAGATTGCAATGCGGCTGCAGTGGCTGAAACGGAACAAGAATTCCTCCCCATTGTCCCTGACTTGGTGGCGGAAAAATCTCTTCAAAAATTGTCAGAAGAAACTACTACTAACAAGATGGATCTTCAGTCGTCAAACATTTCCATCATTCCTCGATACAAATGTGACGTATGCGGCAAGGCTTTCAGCAAGGCTTTTTCTGGAGAGGACTCCCTTAGAAGTCATAAGATATCACACAACAAGAAAATGAAAAATGATGAACCTGGAAAAGAAATGTCTGCTGCTGAGACTATTGAAATTTGTGATGATCAAAGACAAGAACCATCTTGTGCTCCCAAAAGAGGCGAGGACAAGTGCTCTGAGAAGGACTCTGTTGTAAGTGAAATTGATGATGAATCTGATAAATTAGATTGCAGTGTGGCTGCAGTGGCGGACACTGCACGAGAAACCCTCCCCTTTGTTCCCGACGGGGTGACGGAAAAGTCTCTTCAAAAGTCATCAGAAAAAACTACTACTAACAAGATGGATCTTCAGTCTGCAAACATTTTGATCATTCCTCAATACAAATGTGACGTCTGCAGCAAGGTTTTTGCTGGAAAGGGCTCCCTGAGAAGTCATAAGATATCGCACAAAACAATGAAAAACAAACCTGCTGGAGCAGTCACTGAAATAACTGATGATTCTGAAAAACAAATGTCTGCTGCCGAGACCAGTGAAGTTTGTGACGATAAAAAACAATCGTCAAGTGGTCCCCAAATATGCGAGGACAGTGGCTCTGAGAAGGATGGTGTTGGAAGTAAAATTTACGATAATCATGGTAAATTAGATTGCAATGCGGCAGCAGTGGTGGAAACGGAACGAGAGTACCTCCCTTTTGTCCCCGACTTGGTAATGGATAAATCTTTTCCAAAGTCTTCAGAGGTACCTACTTGTAACATGATGGACCTTCAGTCTGCAGTGATGAAGACCGCACAAGAAGCCCTCCCTATTGTTCCTGACTTGGCAATGAGTAAATCTCTTCAAAAGTCATCGGAGGAAACTACTTGTAACAAGATGGATCTTCAGTCTGCAGTGACGAAGACCGCACAAGAAGCCCTCCCTATTGTTCCTGACACTGCGCCAAACACCTGTGACGCAAATGGAAGTCACCTGAACAAGTCTGGGGATTTAGAGAAAGATACAAGTTATAGGGTAGAGTTGGAGTCTTCAAGGAAAACTTCAAATGATGAGCAAGAGCCACAGACTTCCTTAGAAAACATTCCAATTAATCCAAGTCATGATGAGGTTCCAAGCTCCAGTATTTCAAGGGATGTGCACTTGAGTGAGAATCCAGTTGAAGCTGCGAACTCTTGTCTGTCAAACGATAAAGAGATGAAGCAACCACCAAACAAAACTTCTGATGTAGAGGATCTTTCTTCTGGGAAAGTTACTCCTGATAAGACCAACCTTCAGCTTTCAGTTGAAAACAAAAAGGACTTTGATTCGACAGGAAAAGTTGCAAATGACGAGTCTGATGTCAAGCCTTCAGAAGAACCTCACAGTGATGAAGTGGATTGTCCGTCAACAGAGAATAATTTGAGCGAAGGGGCCTGTACGTTGGAGCAAGGATTAACTGACAACAGTGACGAAAAAATCTCTTCATCTGACATGACAGAGCCTCATACAATGGAACTTCAGACCAGTGATGAAATCGTTCCCCATGGTCTTAAGATCACAGGAACTAGAGCAGAGATTCCTCTGGAAAATCCTAATGTTGTTGCAGAGAAAGTAGTGGCCGATTCGGAGCTTGAAACAGAGACAGACATTCCTCTTGGTAGCAACAGCGACAATCAGTGTGTTGATGGACGTACAAACAACACCAACTCCAAGCTTGCAGAAGAAGGAGTGAATGCTAACCCCAGCGCTGTGTCTTCAGAGGCGAGCAACATCATTGCAAAAGACAGCCAGTCTTCAATAGAAAGTACCATGACCAATCCCACTTCTGTGCCAGACTACCTACAAGATGAGACAATGCACCGGGCTTTGGCAACTGTATGCGTTAGAACAGGAGAAGAACCTCCAAAGATGTACACTTGCAAAATGTGCAGAAAAACATATGCAAAGTACAACCAGCTCACATCACACAAGCGAACTCATGCTCGGAGAAAACGCCAAGGACTAAAAAGGAGGACACCAAAAGTCAAGGAACCTGTTCCTCTTCAACTTACATGTCACATCTGCAAAGTTAATTTCTTTGATTATCAAAGCTACTACAATCACAAGGGCGCTCATGCTAGTATTAAAAACAGTACAGGTTTCGAGAACTGCCAAACTAGCCTTGAACTTTCCAAGGAAGACCAATCTCATGCAGTAGACGCTGAAGAAGTCAATCCCCAAACAACAGAGCTTGAATCATCTAAGGAAACCCAATCACGTGTGGTAGTTGCTGAAGACACCAACCGCCCAGTAGCAGAGCTTAAATCTTCTAAGGAAAAGGAATCTCAAGCAGTAGTTGCACAAGACGCCATTCACCAAACCATAGAGCCTGGATCTTCTAAGGAAAAGGAATGTCATACGGTAGTTTCTAAAGACACCAATCAACGGGTCAAGTCATCAGTTGACAAATCCTCAGATGGGATCACGCAGAACAGCCCCAAACATCAAGAAGAGTCCCAGCAGAAAAGCAAGTCACCAGGGACAACCATGTCTGCAGGACGTCTAGCGTCTGCCAAGGATATTGGGCTACAGGCAGCAGCAGCATCTAAAGTTGCCATGGTCACAAGTAGTTCATTCAGAAATGCGGGCAAATATGCCTGTGATCAGTGCAGCAAGACCTTCTCACGTTTCACTCAGCTTAAAGGTCATCTGGCTGTTCATACAGCCAAGTTGCCAGTCCAAAAACGTGAGAAGCCCTACTTCTGCAAATATTGCAAGGTCAAGTTTGTAACAGCTGCACGATTGCTGTCTCACGTAAAAAAACATGGCGATGAAAAAGAGTGCGAGTATCTGAGGCAGAAGATTGCTCTACAAGAAATGGATCATTCATACTTTAGAAAGGTGATTGGTGGGAACAAGACGGCTCCGGAAAAACCAAAGAAAAAAGTGCAGATCACATTGTCCTTTGAACATTATGAGAGTTCTGAATACAGGGGCTTGGCATGTCCTTACTGTCCGAGAAAGTATGCAAAGCAGTGTCACCTTGCGAACCATATGAATACCCATAGGAATTACAAATGCACAGTATGTGGGTCTTCGTTTTTTACTCCAAGACAACTGTCTGTTCATTTTCCATGTCCCGGTGAGCTTCTTAAACCCAAGGAGGATCCAAAGATTAAACCCAAGGACGACCCAAAGATTAAACAAAAGGACGACCCAAAGATTAAACAAAAGGACGACCCAAAGATTAAACAAAAGGGTGACGCAAAGAAGGCACAGGAATCAAAAGTCAAGCCCAAACCTGTTCCAATTTCTGTGAGCCGGAAGCCAACTAATTCTACTCCTGCGCCCGGAAGTGTGCCTCTAATATTGGCTTGCAATCAGAGCAGTGTAATACTGACGAAAATTTTCAGAGTATTCCTGTCCGGTCTCAGGCACCAGAAGAAAGCAGCCATACATCAAAGATCTAAATGGTTCCAGCCTAACCGGAGCTTACAGCGAGCTGCTTTGAAGTGTCACCAAGCCAGGTTGCAGAAGATACTGGGTTCTCTACGGAAGGCCATCATCATGGAGATTGAGGAAGACACGCACAAAGTGGTCTATGATTGTTCGGAATGCCGTAAGAGCTCCTTCTGTCACAAGGCAATCCTCAGGCACTTCCTTCAAAAACATTTGCCACAAACTGAGGAGAAGGTGAAGGAGAAAGATAAGGTGATGGAGAAAGAGAAGGTGAAGGAGAAAGAGAAGGTGAAGGAGAAAGAGAAGGTGAAGGAGAAAGAGAAAGTGAAGGAGAAAGAAAACGTGAAGGAAAAAGAGAAGGTCAAGGAAAAGGAGAAGAAAGAGTTACCCGCATCGCCTGAAGTTCAAATTATAGAGGAGCGACCTTCTGGTCGCTTCAGGAACTGTCCGATATGCAAACGCTCCTCTGGCTTTCAGTGTCATCTTCACAACAAGGCTAAAAACACTGAAACTGAAACTGAAGTTGAGATTGACAATGACGCTGACTTTGACATTGAAACGGAGGGTCCAAAAAAATACAGAAAGAAAAAGTCATTTCCCTGCGATATATGCAGACAGAAATTCACCCAGCGGAGCCGGCTGATGAGGCACAAAGCAAGCCACATGGTGTATAAGGACAGCGCAAGGATTGCCTGCCAATTTTGCAAGTACACAGCTATATCAAGATTTGCTATGGCTGCCCATCTCAAAATACACAGGAAGCGGATTTCTAAGCGCCCCACACGAGACGGAGTAATGGAATTGGGTGGGAAGCGGATTTCTAAAAGCTTCACACGAGACGAAGTAATGGAATTGGGTGAGAAGCGTATTTCTAAGCGCCCCACACGAGACGGAGTTATGGAATTGGGTGATAAGCCGAAGTTTGTCAAGATAAAACCCAAAGATGCTAGTGTTTACACATGCAGAACCTGTGGCAAATTCTTCACAAGTGTGAGAGCTTTCAGCAGTCATACTCAAGAGCATGAAGACGAGGACTCCTCTATAGTTCAGCATGAGAACAGCACTAACCCAAGTGAGAATATCATCAATCAAGACTCGCAACAGGGAAGTAGCGTCAATCCTTCTACGCAGCAGTTGAAAACCATTCCTGGTCCCATGAAATTGAACACCAATCCTTCTCTGCAGCAGTTGAACACCAAACTTACTCCGCAGAAAGTGGACACTAATCCTTCTCCGCAGCAGTTGAACACCAATCTTACTCCGCAGAAAGTGAACACTAATCCTTCTCCACAGAAAGTGAACACCAATCCTTCGTCGCAACAGTTGAAAACTAATCTTGCTCCCCAGCATTTGAGCAACAATTCTACTCCACAGCAGTCAAACACCAATCCTGCTCCACAGCAGTTGAGCACCAATCCTGCTCCACAACAGTTGAGCACCAATCCTGCTCCACAGCAGTTGAGCACCAACCCTACTCCGCAGAAAGTGAACACCAATCCTTCGTCGCAGCTGTTGAGCACCAGCAAACCTATCCTAGCGAAAAGCGGCAGCATAATTCTCATCCTGCAGCATGGGAAAAACAACAGTGCAACCAACACTTCTAACATGCAGTTTGTGAAAGTCAGCAACCCTCCTACTGTGCAACGTGTAGTCAGCAACCCTATTGCTCTGCAAAACACAACTCCCAATCTGCAGAATGGCAACAGCAGCACGCAGCATGGAGACAACACCAGCCCCACTGTACAGCAGGTTGACACTCCAGCCGTGGAGAATGTGGTGAACAGCAAGCATAAACTGCAGAATGAAGAGGCCAACCCGAAACGGCGGAAATCGAGAAAACAACCTGAGGTGAACTTGCCATTCTCATGTGCTAAGTGCCCCGAATTCTTCACGACCACAGAAAGGTTGTGGGACCACATTATCAAGGAACACACTGCTGCGAACACTTACAAATGCACCAAGTGTTCATTTGCCACAGACAGCCCATCCTCTCTCCATCGTCATGAGAAAAAACATGAAGAGAGCAGCCTAGAAAAGAAAAAGTGGCACTCATATCTTCGAGATGTGTTACACTCCAACTTAACAGCACCAAGTGCTGGTCTTCCAAACAGCCCTATGAAAAAAGTGAGGAATGGATCGCAGGCCGGTGATAAAAGTCAGTCTGACAGTGTTTCACCCAAAAAGACGGGAAAACTTGAAGTGCAAACGAACTCCGGTTACCAAACCATTAAGAATCCCAGATCTGAAGTTCAGACATCGGAAACCGTTTCTCAACCTCCTTCAGGGTGTGACACTTCACAAAACTCAGAGGGAAGTTCCTGGAAGCCCGCCGAGTCTCCTGACGAGTATTTTGCATGCTCTCAGTGCAAAGACTTCCGTGCTTCGACTCAGAAAGAATGGGACCTACATATCCTGACGGTTCACAAAGGCAGCACTACTGATAAGTTCTCTTGCAAAATGTGTCAGTATACCACCACGAGTAAACAACGCTTGGAGCGTCATATGAAACTACATCGACGCATGACGCTTCAGTGTGACTCCTGCGCGTACCGCACCCCACAGAGGCACCAGATGATTCGCCACGTCCAGACCGTACACAAGCAGCAGAAACCATTCAAATGCAAGACCTGCAGCTACTCAACTGCATACAACCACCACCTCAGGAGGCATGCAGAGAAGCACAAGAACCCAGACTTCAGATGTCGTTATCGGAAATTCATGAAGAGCGGTGACTGGCACAAGGTAGATAACGTTAAAGGCAACGCTAGCATGCTCTGCAAGGAGTGTGGATGCGAATTTCGAAACAAGAAAACTCTACGTCGTCACCAACTCAAGAAGCATTTCCGGATAACCATTGCTGCTTCATCCGGTCGTCCCAATTCGTTGGGTCCCAGTCTGGATGTGGAGAGGTCTTTTTCTGTAATACAACCACAATCTGGGACTGTAGGACATGCAGTGTTCAGTGAGCAAGTCCAAGAAGTCCATCAGTGTTCAATTTGCGCTATGGTGTTCAGACGTCGCTCCGATCTCAACCAACACGTGTCAAAGGGTCATCCAAAGACCAAGACCAGCCTTCCATCCCAGTGTCCACAGTGCGGCATTGTGACCGGTAGCGAACAGCTTGAAGACCACATGAAGATACACGAGGAAGAGAACCTTCTGTCCTGCACTGAGGAAGGATGTCAGTTTAAGACGGCCGAGTCGATCCACCTCCAGCGCCATCAGGCAAAGCACGCCGCCCAGAAAGAAGTTCTCCACTCATGTCGCCCCTGCCAGATGAGTTTCCCAGATCTGAGCAGCCTTGAGGTGCACAACAACCAGCATCACACTAAGCTGCCGAACATCATCAGCCACAAAGACCCCTTCTTTTGTACTCAGTGCCCGTACCAAAGCCCCTGTGAGAAGGACGCCAACCGCCACTGGAAGCTCCACAACTACAATCAGTCGTTCCAGTGTGAGTACTGCGTCTTTTCTACATCGACCGCTGCTGCTGTCGCCACTCATCGGAAGATTCACTTCGGTGGACGCCGCTTATCCGCCGCCTTTGTCCCGAAGAAGACCAGAAAGACGAGATCAACAGGACAGGAGTGGAGTCCGGGTAAGAGCGGCGGGACTTCTCTGCAGCAGCATTTGTTCATGAGCAATCAGGGTAAGAAGTTGTACGAGTGTAGGTATTGTCAGAGATTCTTTGAAGTGGCCGAGGCGTGGCAGCGCCATGAGCTGAGGCATATGGCTGAGTGGCCTCAATGTTAACCTACACTACCTCAATCATGAGAATAGAGTGTTTGTCGCATTCCCAAAAATGAGTGTTAGAGTAGCAGCCTCCATAAAGTCAAATGCTGCACAACAGCCTATTGGGTTTATTTTTTTTGGGGGGGGGGACCAAAAGTAAAAACGATGCAAATATCTTTGATGATGATAATCACTCTGTATTTCTCTCAATTTCTGTCAGTGAAATGGGAGGCGTCTGAAAGTATTACATGTATTAAAGGCAGTGGACACTATTGGTAGTTACTCAAAATAATTTTCATCATAAAACCTTTCTTCATTACAAGTAATGGGGAGAGGTTGATAGTATACAACATTGTGAGAAACAGCTCCCTCTGAAGTGACGTAGTTGTTGAGAAAGAAGTAATTTTCCACGAATTTGATTTTGAGACCTCAAGTTTAGAAGTTGAGGTCTCGAAAAAATCAAGCATTGGAAAGCACACAACTTCGTGTGATAAGGGTGTTTTTTCTTTCATTATTATCTTGGAACTACGACGACCGATTGAGCTCAAATTTTCACAGGTTTGTTATTTTATGCATATGTTGAGATACACAAACTGTGAAGACTAGTCTTTGACAATTACCAATAGTGTCCACTGTCTTTAAGGGGTGTTCAAAATTATCAATGATTTCACAAGTGTACAAAGGACATGCTGGGAGGGAGGGGGTAAATGCACGCCATATGTTTTCGTTTCTGAAGAAGAAAATATCTACAAAATCATAGCTTCGTGGCCCCTTTTTGCACTGTTGAATAAGAACTTTTTTATCACGATCTTTGCTCATAATAACGACAGCGTTTGTTTGTAATTCACATTCAAGTATCTCTATGCCGAATAATAGTAATAATCAAAGTCTTAGCGCGGGTATCCGCCAATGCAGGCGCTCATGGCGCTTGCTAAAAAAATCTGCACTCTAGTCAGCAAAAAATAATTGCTTAGCATGGAATTTCTTCCTTGCTAAAAACAGGATTACCAACCAAATTTCCATTTGTTGCATAATAATAATTGAAAGTTGGGTTGGTAATCCTGTTTTTATCCAGGCGGAAATTTCATGCTAAGCAAATTTTGGTGCTTAGCAGCTCTATCAAATTGGGCCCAGAGCTCCAAGTCACTGCTCGTGATATAAAAGTGTTCAAAAGAACCCATCGTTTCTTTTTACACCTTTACAGGGGGAGGGAGGAGGTATTGGAAAAGTGAACGGTTTGAACGCTTTTGAAAATGTTGATAAGTGAAATGAAAATAACGATGGCCCCAAATTGGAAGGGACTTATATTGGGAAAGTTTACTTTTCTCAGAAAGTTTCACATGATCAGAACTGTAAAAAATAATTATTTTTTTGTTTTGATTCCCATTAAGTATGAATCAGTATTAGTTTTTGTATTCCAGTGACTTTCATGCAAGCTGACAGAATTTGCTTATGTTTTCTATGAGTGGGAGGTTAGACATTTTTGAGGTAACTTTTTTTATATATTATTTTTTTTACAGTATTTGAGAAAACACTCAATGTGTTTTTCACTTTATGCGCCTTTTTTGAAATGCAAGTTTTTACTGTATATAAGGACTAAAGGTTCTAAAGAAAACAAATTATGCAAACAAAGCTGCTTTCAGTTAACATTGTTCTGAATTTAATTTTGTAAGATTTCCTATAACAACGAAATCTTTACACAAGAGCAGAAAATACTGCTTAGCAAATTTCTTTGCCAATCAAAAAATGAGTGAGCACCGGTTGAAACGGTTTAACTTTATGGAATTTCGGCTGGTACCCAGTTTCTGTTAAGCAAGGTTAGTCTGTGCATAGCAAGTTTTGTTGCCTACTGGCTTTGATGAAATTTGGCAAACCAATTGTAGTTGCTTAGTAAAGTGTGACGTCACAATTCAAATCACTATGGTAATACTGACAATTTGTCTTGCGATGAATTTTATTGCAATGTGAAATCGGCCCCTGTGGTTTACTGCTAGCAGAAAATTAATGCTAGCAGAAAATTAATGCTGCATCATGCTGCGTTGGGGTACATGTAGCTTCAACGGGGGTGTTTGAGGCAAAAGAGGGCGTGTACTACTCACCAGTCCTTCTTTTCCAAAAAACCTTTTCGCAGATACCCATTGCCCAAGCGCAAACTTTTAAATGAGGTGCATGCTGGTCTAGCTAGCGATCAAATTTGATCGCTAGTTAGACCAGCATGCACCTCATTCCATGTCTAATGTGCGCGGACCAAGTACTTGCGATGAGGTACATTGTTCTCAGCAATGAGAAACAGACAGAAAATGGCGTCTCAAATATTTCCCATTTGTTAAAAGAATTTATCTTTCTCAATTTGAATTGTTCAGTGCAACAGGTCACAGCCCACGAGATTGTTTTTTGTTTCGACCCAAAAGATATGTTTGTGTAAGATAAAATGTTGTTGCACTAAAGACAAATTTGTATTATTGTAAATAAGTTGTACAGTACATTAGAATATACAAGGCAGTGGACACTATTGGTAGTTACTCAAAATAATTATTAGCTTACAACCTTATTTGGTAACGAGTAATGGGGAGAGGTTGATGGTATAAAACATTGTGAGAAACGGCTCCCTCTGAAATGACATAGTTTTGAAGAAAGATGTAATTTTCCATGAATTATTTGATTTTGAGACCTCAGATTTAGAATTTGAGGTCACAAAATCAAGCATCTGAAAGCACACAACTTTGTGTGACCAGGGTATTTTTTCTTTCATTATTATCACGCAATTTCGATGAACAATTGAGCTCAAATTTTCACAGGTTTGTTATTTTATGCATATGTTGAGATACAGCAAGTGAGAAGACTGGTCTTTGACAATTATCAATAGTGTCCAGTGTCTTTAAGTTTGTGTACTAGGCCCATTTTCATCAGCTGTATACCTCCATGGTATGTCTTAGCATTGGAAGTTTATCAAATCAAGGAGCATTACAAGCATCTTGGTGATTACAACTGAGTTACTTATTCCAAGGTCTGGTACAAAAACAAAATGTTAAATATTATCTAACTGATAAAGGAGCACAACAACTTATCAAAAGATTACTTTGGTTTTTTGATGACTGGGAGTGCAGGGTTAAGTTAAAAATGTATGCTTTAGTAACACATTTTAATGTGTGACTTTGTGTTGTGATAAGTATTTTAGGTTCTACATTCTCTTCGCATAAATAGTGTTATTTTAGGTATTTTGATATGAATTTTACTAGCTGAAGATTTATTGTGTTATAGAACGAAATCAGTACGACTCTTTTTATTTAGTAGTGTGTAGGCAAATGTAAGGCAAGATTTCAAGGAAAGAGCCACTGGCATCCCTGAAGATTTGGGATAGGTTGTAAAGTTAAACGGAAACTTAAAGGAACATTACAGAATTGGTTTTGCTAACACAACAGTTGCTGGCAGTGTAAGCACTTTATGGAATCCACCATATACATAAACTGCCAAACCTGTAGAAGTTTGAGATTGATTGGCCATCTGGGTCACAAGAAAAGAGTGAAAAACCGATCACACATTTTGCATGACATTGATGCAAACAAAAGAATAAAGAAATCGTTCACTGAGCGATAAACTCCAAACGCAAAATTAAATTATTAATTTCTCACCAAGTATGCCATTTCAGACAGAAATATTTCAAGGGATGTTTTCTACAATCACCATCATTAGACCGTGTAAGTTTTATGTAAAGTGTGATCTTCACGATTTTGTTTTCTAACCAACTCTGTAACGATCCTTTAAAGCACAAATTTCTTATTCAGGTTCTGTTACAGGCCCAATGGCCAAATTTGACCTATGGAAAAATCAGGGGCCTGGCAAGAAGTTGCCCAAAAGTTGGGTCTCTCTGTTTGTAAAGAACGCCTCTCTTCTTAAATACAGCTCCGATGGCTAAGAATTGTTGCGAGTTATTCTATGATTTTATAAACCTTAGTTCAGATACTTCAGAATATTGAAATCTCAAGATGAACTCTATGCAAATTTGTTTTGTAAAAAGAATGTTGCAACAGTGTTTTGTGTGTACATGAAAGGAACAGGTTGCCTTGGATCAGTCAAGTTGGTCTTTGAAAAGCAGGTGTATCTGTTCGTTATAAAATGCATATGGTTTGATAGTTAATTTAAAAGTAGAATATAATGATCCACACAAGTATCACTCGAAATTGCGTGGTTTTCCTTTTACCTCGTTGACAAACATGGTCGGCCATTTGTGGGAGTCAAATTTTTTACTCCCGTGTTAGTTTGCAAAGTAAAGGGAAAACCACACAATTTCGAAGCAAATGTGTTTGGATCATTGTATTCTACTTTGAAAACATGTTTCTAACCATATATGCATTTTATAACAAACGGTTACAAACCCTTTTCAAAAACCAACTCGACCGATCCAAGGCAACGTGTTCCTTTAAAACCATGGTACAAACTCAAACTTGCTCTATGCTACATTTGACTCACTTGCTGTTTATGGTTGATACATCAAGGGTGTGGCCTGATGGATTGATCCGTTTGTCTCGTATTTTGAAACCTTTGCCAAAGAGCTTTTTAATTTTTATTTATTGATAATCATATGTTTACTCTAATATTTAAGCGAACAGTTGAAGGGCATTTGTACATTGATTATGTTGTGATTTCATAAAAAAGTCCATTTCATACAAATTTTGACGACACAAATTTGCAACAAATAATTCTCAACAGTTGAGATGTGCTGAACTCCTTTGAAACATTTGCAGCAAAAATTGGCTGTGACGTTAAAAGTTCGCTCCGCATTTGCAGGAAGTATGAACTGGGCTTAAAAATATTTTCCCTATTAATTAAGAAGTGAAAGTTGTATTGATTGGAAATTGAATTTTCTCATCATGCTGTATACGTTTGTATCACTGGATGGGGAAAATATGTCAAACACTTTGTGTATGACAATGTGTCATAATTCATAGTTAATGCAGTGCAGATGGTATTCACTATAAAAAGTGCGTCTGACTTGACACTTGGATTATGTTTTCATTTAGACATTCAGAGTAGAATGCACACTAATGACTACAGTTTCTGCAGGTGCAAGGCTTTTGAGATGCTGACAGCAGGAGACAGTCCTTTTTGCGGCTCTGAATGCTTAGTATGCGCGCGTAGGTCTGCGCATGTGTACTACTGGCGAGAACTGTGAAAAAGGACTGGCCAAAAGCCTCCCATTATAAATTTATCATAATGACTAATTTGATGATTTCATAGATGGATTGCAATAAATCAACGCCCCATGCAGTGCCTGGTGTATAGCTGACAGCCATGTATTACATAACACTAAGTAATTTGTATCCACATGAGTTTATGTTAATAATTTAATTTAATTTAGATGTTACTACCAAACTGTGTTTAAATAAAAATTGAACTTTGAAACTCAAATGTTTTCATTTATATCAATATTTTTTCTTTGACTTTTTTTCCTAGCAAAGATCATTTGATGCGGTTTCATTTAGCTCGTCTTTGAATTACTTTGATCCAGAGTTGAAGTACCAGTTCTATTACAGTTGTTTGCTGTAGGCTTTTGATGCTTTGTCTGCCTTAGTGTGTAGGCTATATCTGCATAGAGTACTGCATTATCAGCATGTGCATTGTTTCGACTTGCATTTTAATTTCGACTCCATTGGAAATTTGGGTTGATGCGCTTTATTAAAAAAATCCAGAACTACAGAATAGAATAGTATAGTTTCGGTTTATTGATAACAAAAGGTGGTTCCATAACATTAATATTAAAATAAAGCTTACAGTCTAATCGGCAAAAGATGTACTGACCCAAAATCCCTCAAACTACAGTAGATTTGTCAGATGTTGATAGATTCAGTACTGCATAGCCAAATCAGCCGTAATGGGGATAAATGGATTACAATCCCTGCTCTTTTATGATTTGACAATCCCTAACAATTGTGGGTTACATAAGGATCACGCATGCAATTTTTCAGGTGATCTTTTTCTTTTCAAAAGAGTGCCATAGATAACTGAAAACACTGTACAAAATTCAATTGTGATCAGTTGTTTTTTTTTGTTTGGGGGGGGGGGGGGGCGGAGGATGCAACATTTTAAAAGAAAGGCTTTTTTGAGAAAGAATGGCATGTGTATATGTAACAAGTGAGTTATTACACTACTATTTTTTCTCTATAGCCCAAAGAGAGACATTTCATTTATTTGGTAATATCGCAAACCTTACTTGATTAACTCTTGTATACGGATAGAAGACATGTAGCATAATGACGTCTCAAGAGCCAAAACAGTTTCCTCATTGAGGTCAATGAAGACTGTACAAGTTTCCACAGTTGGTCGCCAATGAAAAAGGTCTACTCTGGTTTAACAGAGTTGCTTAAGCAGAAGAGATTGTTTGATTATTTCTGCTTAGCAGATATTATCAGGCTACCAGTCACAAATTGTACATGTGACATGGTTTGGCTGGTGACCTTATTCTGGTAAGCATAATTTTGTTGTGCTTAGCCGGGTGCATTTTGTACTTGGGCAGCTCTATGAAATCAGGCCTTGGGCTCCATCAGTTATTTTAAAAATGTGCGCCTTTGGTACAGGGCTTCATAAATAAGACGAACGAAGTCTAAAGCTTGGTTCATACATACTTTCTGCAAATGCATTTATGCAATACAACCTTTTTATATTTTTATACAAGTCGCCTGACACACAAGGCCGAAGGCCACTTCAAGGTGTGGGCTACAATTATTTGTTTCCCGAGGCCATTGCCACCTACTCCTAGGGCTGAAACAGGGTTACCCCTTTCACAGTCCATACGAATGTAGGCTTGGGTATCTTCAATTCGAAGCCTAGCGGGTTACCCATTTCACAGTCCATACGAATGTAGGCTTGGGTTCTTCAATTCGAAGCCTAGCCGGTAGAGCAGAAGGCACTACCTCCCCAATTTTATGTAGCAAGTGTCACGACCGGGATCCGAACCCACAGATGACGTCACAGAATCACAAATAGTTCGTAATAGTTCCCATGTGCTCAACTCCTGTTAACTGCGTTAACAGAGATGTTGCTTTGCGTTTGCAGGAAATACGAACTGGGCTTAAGTCAGAGTGGATGTCGTGGTTTCCAAAAAGGATCTTTGAGTGATTCTAACAAGAAATCGCTCAAAGATTCCATTTCACTAATCAGACCTAAAATCAAACATGGACAATATTAAACAGCACACACAGATTACAAATAGGCACTTCGAAATTACAAAACATTAGAGGATATAGCGATAACCCTGTACATAACTGAAAAACAAAACCCACAACAAATAAACTGTTTGACTTTGCCACTAACGTCCCGTCACAATGATCCTTGCAATGTGTTTAACATTTGCAGACCTGTAACACCAACCGCCATCTTTTTGTTACACCTTTGTTACACTCTTCCTCTGTGCTGTACACAGATACTGTAGTACAATACCAAAGTGTAACACCGCCAGGGCTTCCATAAACCCATCTTACAAAATGAAGTATAGGGACTTTATCAAACCCCAATGCATCAGATAAGGCATAGTCATCTGTTATTTTAGCTTTGTTAAAATAATTAAACAAGTACTTACTTGCAGAATTTAATTATAAGATTAAATAAAATAATTTCATTACCAAAAAGAAGAAATATTCGGGGCCCTTCCAGACGAGACGAAATAATAATCAGAACTATTTGTTATATTGTGCATTTCACAATAACGTATCAATGAGCTTTACATAAGCGTCTGGTCAACGGGTCAATAACGTTCCTGTAATCTTCTAGCTCCCTGGGGAGTATACGTCCCGAGCTGCCGTGGCACTCAGAAGGATTTTTCAAACACAATTTGTACCCCTGGGAGAAGAGAAGCAATTATAGTGGAGTGTCTTGCTCAGGGACACAATTATCATGACTGGGATTCAAACCCACAACCCGATGACTAAACCACCAGAACTTGAATTTGTTGCTCTTAACCCCTCAGGCCATGACATCATGTCTTATAAAAAGAAAATGTCTCCATATTCCAGTAAACCATTCAGAGCTGTCCAATGTACCTACATACTGGGCGCATGCATTTCACACTAAAACATTTAACCTCAAGAGTTTTCCCTTCTAATTAAACAACTTTCTTCAGACAACATCTTGCAACTGTGCGTTTATTTTTTACTACAAAAAAACTCCCTAACTACCAAAGAAATAATACACATGACAAATTGCTCACTTTGTAGGTTTCCCCAAATATGCATCTTATTCTTAAAACGAAATCTACGTACAGATCAAATAGAAATATAAAATAGTTAGAAATATACTCTGTAACAATTTTTCATCTAAGCTACAATGGAGTTACAAAAACTGTCCACCTAAATTGTATATATTTGTTTTCTTTTTGGTAACTTACAAATCACAAATGCAAATCTATCAGCAAAAATGGCAACATTAAAATTGCATACCTAATAATAATAGCAATTTTCCACCAATTTGAGGTCTCGAAATCAAGCATTTGAAAGCACACAACTTCGTGTGACAAGGGTGTTTTTTTCTTTCATTATTATCTCGCAAGTTCAATGACCATCTGAGCTCAAATTTTCACAGGTTTGTTATTTTATGCATGTGTTGAGATACACCAACTGAGAAGGCTAGTCTTTGACAATTACCAACAGTGTCCACTGCCTTTTAATTACTACAGATACAACCTCTTGGGTAATTTTCGTTTGTTTGTTTGTTTGTTTGTTTGTTTGTTTAGACGACCCTCCCTTCAAGGGAACTCCGCCAACTCCCACAAATAAAATAACATTTGCATTTGCATAAATAACATTTGCATGCAGAGTGTTCATTTAATCAGTGTGCATTTAATTATATTAAATGTACTATTCACAGATTTGAGACTAGTTGTGGATGCTTCCTATTTTTAATTTAACTGTTTCATTTCAAATTGCGAAATTGAAACAAACATTTTCTCAGCAAACAAACATTTCGGCAGTCAAGATTACCCTGCTCATGCAAGTACTTAGCAGTAAGACATTTATTATCAAAGTGCTCTTACAATTTGGTTTTAATTTTTCTAGTTCCTCTCAACCGAGCCAAGGTTGGTAAAGAAAATGGTCTGTCCCCTCTTTTTTTGTTACTCATTATTGCTACTGTACACAGGGTACCAGACAATGGCTGTAACATGACAAAGGTCATGGTTACTTTGTGTCTAAAACACACTTCATGCAAATGCACAGTAATTGCAAATTCTCATCCAGTGTACATAACAGCAAAAATTATCAAATGCAACTCCCCAGTCCCCAATGAATTTACCTTAAACTGAGACACTCTTTCGCATCTCATTTCATGAGTGAAGCCAACCCAGAACAGACTGGACAACGGCATTAAAACAGACATGAGTATCATATCTTCTGTCTGAATTTCTCAACATGGCCAAATTTCATAGAGCTGACGAGCAGAAAATACTGCTTGACAATTTTATCCTTGCTAAGCAAAAATTGAGTAGGGTGCCGGCCACAACAATGCAAACTTAATGTAGTTTGGCTGGTAACCTGTTTCTGCTAAGCAAGTTTTTTGTGCTTTCAAGCTTTATGAAAGCATCCTTAACAAAATAAAAGTCTTGCAAAACTAAAACTTTCCAAATCATTCTTGTTTCTGTATGACTATTTGTGACCCATTAATAAGCGTCCCCTCCCTCCCCAAAGGTATCCTTGAAGAAACCAAACATGTCCCAATATTAACCCCCTCTGTCCACTGACCCTGATTAACCTTTGACCTGTCTAGACCGTCCACACCTTGACGCATTTGTCATGCGCTGCCGACACCACTGTGTTGTCATCCAGCCACGAAATGGACACTATGGTAGCTTTGGGATGAGCTCCTGGAGAGAAAAAAATTGAAAAAATAAATTTTTTGTTTACATAGATTTGTATTCATTCTAAAGGGTACAAGAGTACGAATCATTTGTTCATTTATTTATCTATAACATTCTATTTATGAAACAGAGGAGTCCTCATCAGTGTATTGATAGCATGAGAGCTTGGTCAATGATTTTGTTTTAAATGTTTACTATTTCTGCATTGAAAGTATTTACACAAGCGTCTATGTGACGCACTTCGCAAAAGTAAGCTAAGTTCTCATAAATAGTGAAGAAAGAAAAACAAACAATACTCACAAAAATAAACAAATTTTAGTACAATAATATAAAGATTGATACGAAATATAAATACGCCCCCCTCCCCATTATACACCATGAACTGTATAAAATGATAAAACTTACAAACAAAAGTTCACATGGCTTTAGAGAAAAACAAGGTTACAATGACATTTCTCAAAAATTACAGACCTCAGCAAGTAATATTTTTAAGGGAAGCTTTATGCCACCATTATCTTCAAACCACGCAAGTTTAATGTAAATCGGTGGATATTGTGTTTTGTGTTATACAAAAAGTACCCGAACCCTTCAACATAGTATACCTTTGATGCATTCCCCAGAGTTGATATTTGCCAAGGCCCAGATTCTAAGTGAACTATCCACTCCGCCTGTTGCAAACCGTTTGCTGTCTGGACTCCAGCTCAGGGTTATAATGCGACCAACGTGTCCACTCCAGTAGGTGCTGACAGGCTGAATTGGAAATAAATAGATCAATCAATCGATCAATCAATCGATCGATCAATCAATCAATCAGAAATCAATCAATCACATCATCAGGATGAATATAAATTTAAAGGTTCAACCATTAAAGGCAGTGGACACTACTGGTAATTACTCAAAATAATTATTGCCCTAAAACCTTACTTGGTGACGAGTAATGGGGAGAGGTTGATGGTATAAGACATTGTGAGAAACGGCTCCCTCTGAAGTGACATAGTTTTAGAGAAAGGCATAATTTTCCACGAATTTCATTTCGAGACCTCAGATTTAGAACTCGAGGTCTCGACTTCGTGTGACAAGGGCGTTTGTTTTTTCATTATTATCTCGCAAGTTCGATGACCGATTGAGCTCAAATTTTCACAGGTTTGTTATTTTATGCTTATGTTGAGAAACACCAACTGTGAAGGCTAGTCTTTGACAATTACCAATAGTGTCCACTGCCTTTAATAATACTAAAGAAATTTATCAAGCCTCAAAGTGATGTGTACAAAAACAAGGCAAGACAAAAAAAACATTACAGTTTGTGACTAGTATCCTGCTCATTTCTGCTAAGAAACAAATTATGAAGCAACATTTTCTGCTTAGGCAGCTCTATGAACTGTTTGTCCAAGCCCTCTGTTCTACATCATCTCAAACACCCAAAACATATTGTTTATATCTGGCCAAAAGAATGGGTTAATCCATGTGTGTATTGCCCATAGAAATAGAACCCGGAGATCGCTGAGCTCGGCCACCCTCTGTGTCGTCTGTGGACGCAGCGTAGCGATATCACGCGATACGCGCGTATGGCAAAATTATCATCGCGTAAGACGCGTGTATGACAAAATGGCAAGATGTCAGCGCACTTAGACCATTTCTAGTGTGTTCATTGGTCAATGATGATGTCATTGTATGGCAAAATTGTATGGCAAAATATTTTGTCATACACGCGTAACAAAAATGGCGTATGCGCGTCCATAAAAATGGTCTCACAACGAAACCGCACGCACAACGAGACACTCAGCATTGTCTGGGTTCTATTTCTATTTCTATTGCCCTATATGTACATCCCAATGTCATACCCTGTAAAAAGTAAGCACAAAAAACTTGCTCAGAGGCACTGAAAAATCTTGAAACCCGTTACCAGCCTGTAAAGGTTGCATTGTTGCGACTGGTACCCACTATTTTCTGCTAAACAGGTTTATGAAATTGGGCTGAGCGTGGAAACTCACCATATATCCATCGACTTTCCACAGGAACGCTTTCTTGCCAGAGCTACAGGCGAGGTGCTCTCCATCGGGAGAGAACTTAACGGCGTCCACAGGGTCATTGTTTGTCAGTTGAGTCACCTCCTTCAAATCACTGGCCAAGACATCAAAGATGTGCACCTTGCTGTCCTGTTAATAGCAGCAAAGGAATAAAGAATCAGTTAAATTCAAATCAAGTCAAAATTTATTCGATACAAACTCTTCTCAAAATATAATATGTAGGCCTATCAAATGAAATCGTCTTCTATAACAATTCACAGTGCTCGATACATTTCTGTAGAGCTATAATCAATGCAGAGTAAGAGCTAATCAAACTTTGGCATATTAGGCCTAGGTTATATCTTGCCAAACAAGTGGAACTGCCCTGTAGGCCCACATTCCAAATTCACAAACCCTGTAAGCACAGAAAAAACTTGCTAAACACAGAAAAAAATTGCTAAACATAAAAAAGTGCTAGTCAAACATTGGCATATTAGGCCTATGTACATAGATAATCAAGATATTAAGAACGAAAGAGGGGGGGGGGGGAACACAACGTAAACCAAAATAACAGCAAAGCAATAAAGGTTCAATTCAGGTCAACGACTATTTCATACCATACTACTTTTCTCAAAATATATGATATGTGTACAAAATATTACATAGATAATCAAAATTTTAAGGTAATTTATGTAGACCAAAATAGCAGCAAATGGATAGGCCTAAAGGTTCAAAGATTATTTCATACTACTCAATACATAATATATCATACAAAATATTATGTAGCTAAACAAAATGTTAAGAACAGAAGATGTGGGGGAGGGGGAAACCCAAATAGCAGCGAAGGAACAAAGGTTCAATTCAATTCAATGATTAGTTCATACTACACGTCTCGTCTCAAAATACCCAAAATATTACATAGGCCTAGATAAGCAACATGGTATGCACAGAGAAGATGGGAAAAAAACAACTTAATCTATGTATACCAAAATACCAACTACTCTACTCAAAATATAACATTTCATACAAATTGTTAGATAGATAATCAAAATAATAAGCAAAGAAGAAAGAGGGGAGGGGGGAATGAGGTTGTCGGATTAAGTCAAGGCTTGTAGAAGCCGGCCTAGACAGACAAACTACAAACATGAAGACAAGACAAACACAGAACACCAGTTTCAAGGATCAATTTTATGCATATATTTAGAAATTTAGAAATTCCATTATCACATCAAAACAGCAAAGTTACAATGACGTGAACAGGATAAAAAAAATGCTAAAAAATACAAACACAATCATCAATTTACAAAAGATCAAAAGTCACACAACGTGACTCCGCAAAATACACAATGTAGAAATGAGATACACAGGATGAAAATGGGGAGAAAAATTAATCACTATTCTCATCATATGCATAAAATAAAAAACGTGTCAAAATTTGGGCTCAATTGGCCATCGAAGGTTCCATGAAAGAAAAAAAAACACCTTTTCATATGCATGATAAAAGGCTTCAACTGAAGTCTTATTATTTGAGTGAGAAATTAACCTCTTTCTCAAAAACAGCGTTACTTCAGGAGCAGTTTCTCACAATGTTTTATACTATCAACAGCTTACCATTGTTTGTTACCAAGTCAGTTTGTATGCTATGAATTATTTGGAGTAATCACCAATAGTGTCCAGTGCCTTTAAAGGCACTGTACAGTTGTACACGTTTGGTAATTGTCAAAGACCAGTGTTATCACTTGGTGTATCCCATCATAAGCATAAAATAACAAGCCTGTGAACATTTGGGCTCAATTGGTTATCGAAGTTGAGAGAAAATGATGAAAGAAAAAACACCCTTGTTGGACAAATTTGTGTGCTTTCAGAGAAGTCTTTTAATATTTTAGCGAGAAATTACCTCTTTCTCGAAAACTACGTTACTTAAGAGGGAGTCGTTTCCCACAATGTTGTATACTATCAACATCTCTCCATTGCTAGTTACCAAGTCAGTTTTTAAGTTAATATTTGTTTAGAGTAACTACCAAACGTGTACCTTCCCTTTAAGACATTTGAAACACACTGTGGGAAACGAGAACCCGATCAACTTACCCCTCCACCAATGGCTAGCTGACTCCCGGACGGATTGAAACATAGAGAGTTTACTCGGTATCCAACCTTCTCAGAAAACACCTTGGTATTCCCACTGTACAGGCTGACCTGAAAGGTCATGAAAGGTCAGAGGATTAGTGTCAGAGGTCAAAGAATAGTTTATCAAAAAACCACTTTTAATAGATAGATAAATAAATATATATAGATGGATAAAATGGTTTATTCATTATTTCAAAAATAAAAATAAAAACATCACAATCAAAAGATGATCGCATTGAATCAAATTTAACAATCAAAATGCAATAGAAAAATACCTCAAACTTAAACAATACAAAGCAATTAATGAAATAGACTAAAAAAGGCACTATAAAACATACACTAAATACACAAGTACAAAAAAAAACAGAGAAAGGGACATTAAGGTTGATCAAAGGAAAGGTAGGACAAGCAGGGGAGTTAAAAGCTGCAATTGTCATCCCCTGTAAACAGTGGTTGTCATGACTAAAAAATAATTCTTTGTAAAAAAAAAGGAACCCAACTTGCTTTCCTTCACACAGCAACACATGTACTCACATAAATAACCATTAACCAATAATAAGGACAACTTAAGTAGCGTCCATCCATGAAACATGCCTATGGGTGGTTAACAATTTACAAAATACAATGAAAATCCATACAGTTTCAAAATCTTAGAGAAAATACAGTTACAAGGTAATAATAGACCGCACCGGAACAGTAAAATATCAAATCAAGAAACACAATTAGAATACACATCAAAAATAAAAATCTGGCATTTAAAAACAAAATCACCCAAACAATTAAAGGAACACATTATCTTGTATCGGTCCCGTTGGTCTTTGAAAAGCGTTCTGTAACCGTTTGTTTTAAAATCGCTATGGTTAGAAAGATGTAAAGGTAGAATACAACGATCTACACAAATATGCCTCGATAATGCGTGGTTTTATTTTTACCTCGATGACTAAACACGGTTGGCCATTTATGGGAGTCAAAGTTTTTATTGACCAGCTCGTCCGATCCAAGGCAACCTGTTCCTTTAAAGTACACACTCCAGGATTGATATTTGGTCCTTGAAAAAGTAGGCAAATGTTATCAAGTACAGGGGCTGACCTACATACATGTGCACATGGTACAAGCTCTAATAGACTTTTCAGGCCTTATAATAACAGTTCAACTGATTTTTCTGTGGGGAACAAAATCAGAAAACAGAGGGAGAACATCATGCCTGACATTTGATTCAATGGGAGACTTTGGAACGCTAGGTGGCAGCAGACTTACCAGGTAAAATTTCCATTGTTTACGTAGTTCTGAGCATGCGCACATTACCGAGAACAATGGATTTTACCTGGTAAGTCTGCTGCCACCAAGCGTCCCAAAAGTCTCCGATTGAAAGTTACAATTTGTAGAAAATGGACTTACTTCTCCGTCTGTGCCAATGGCCATCTTATCTCCGACCGTGTCCACAGAGAGAGGCTGAGCGTCTAATCCAATGGTCTCGGCCCTATATCAGGGAAAAGAAAAAGGGTCATGATATTTTATTTAATATTGCATTGTATTGTATTTCAGGCCTGTATACTTTCAGGCCTGTATACTTCGCCAGGGGCAACAAGGCAATTGCCTTAACTGCTTTCGTGAAGTATCAGGCCTGGTTATTTATTTCAAAACTGGAACAGATCCCATAACCAAGGGGAGGGTAACATCAGTATAATAATAAGTAACAATTAGAGGAAGAAGTCGTACAAAAACAAAATAAACATTTGTTAAAACCTAATCACATTTCACATGGAGAATCAAGTCAAATCCTACGTACATAAAACACAACATTACATGCAAATACTGTTTATGTACTTGACATAATACACAATGCACATAATTTGATTTTCCTAAAACAGTAAATAAAAAGATATATTTGGCAACACAATTAATACATACCAAATGCATCAAATATTACAAACCATCAATTATTTAAAACTTTACATTAATTTGTTTACATCCAACAGTAAAAGGGAAATGCACACAAAATCATAGATAAACATCAAATGAGTAGGGTAGATGGCGTCAGCTTTCGATCCAAACCAGACCTTCTTCAGAGGAATTAACAAGTACGAACAAATACAATATCAATTTAAAGAAAAAAGAGGAGCAAAGGATTAAGGGAAGGGATCCAGAAAAGTGGAAAAAGTACAGCCGATCAAAGTTTCTAACATCTAATATCACATATCAAGTATAAATTTACAGGAAAAAATATATATAGCAGAGGGGAAAACAATTTGAACTGGAATTCAAAAAGCAACAAGGTGAAAGGTAGGGAAAGAAATCACTAGCCAACCTGGGCCCGATTTCATAGCTCTGCTTACCGTAAGCAAAGAAGTGATGCTTAAGGAAGCAGGGAATTCTCAGCAAGTAAGCAGGGAATGTATGCTTATGCCCCAGAAATTATCTTATATAAGAAAACATCATTTTTGAGTTGGGCTGTTTGCCATGAAAGGGACGTGACCTGTAGCCAAACATCTTTCTGGTCGTAGTCTGCCAAAACGCTACAAACAAAAAAAGAAACTTACATGAATTCTTTCTTCTCTGCATCCTGGAACCTGATTTGATCGTCGACTCCAACGGATGTGATGGTGCTGCCCGTCATGCTCATCCCATTCACCATGTTGGTATGGCCCTTTCCTTTAGTTTCAACACAGTCACCCGTTTCCACGTCCCAATTCAGTGCTCAAGCGTTAAGGAACAAACAACACTTTGGGAGATAAAACCTATGTTCTATTACAACATGACTAACAACAACAAAAACCAGCAGGATTTATACAGCAAACCAGTCACTGAGCAATTTCCAACATTAAAATCATCAACTATGATGAAACCTCCTACTCTCAGTCAAATTTGCCAGTAAGTTTACAAATTGTTTGGAACCATTCAACAGCACTATTTATTTGTTTGTTTGTTTGTTTAAATAACTTGACAAAGCTCCAACTAGGGAATATAAACAAGGCCTACTATAAACACCAAGCTGGCAACAGCCAATCTCTCACATACAAACAATCGTTTAACGTCTATAATTATGAATTGAACAAATCAATTAATAGTGATTCAGTAACAAGATGACAGTACTTTTTCTTGTCATTTTGAAGTTTGTTTACGGAAAAACAACTGTGCACAGAACTGTCAGTGTATTTGCAGATGCATTCATAATGTTAGACATCATATTGCACAGCACACTGGCATAGTTTATCATTCAAAATCATTTTGATCTTATTCAATGGTCAAACAGTAGGAGGGTTGACAGTGTACTGTACAGATGTATGCACCAGATGTAGTGCACTTATCATTCAAAATCATTTGTTATTCAATGGTCAAACAGTAGGAGGGTTGACAGTGTACTGTACAGATGTATGCACCACATGTAGTGCACTTATCATACAAAACCATTTTCAAATTGTTTGAGCTGACAGTAGAAGGGTTAAAAAATGTAAATCAGGGTCACAAATGGAAAAAAGTTGGATGTAAAGGATATGTAGTTTGTTATCCAACCCAGCAGAGTAGACCGTCTTAGAACTTTGTGATAGCGTCATGGCGGTGATGTTCTTGTTATGCCCCTAAGAAATAGAAGAATATCAAGACACGGTTAATAATAAGTACTTTGAACTCTTTCCGGCCAGGGCCTAAATTCATACAGCTGCTTTTAGCACAAAAAGTAGGTAATCACAACACATTTATGCTTACCACACTAAAGTTACCAGACTAAAGACAATGCTACAGTACATATACCACCTGTGACTGGTGTCCCACTCATTTTTGCCAGAGGGAAATCTTTTTTTAGACTCAACCTTTCAGACAATATACTCTATTGGTCGTTCTGACAAAAAATACCATGTGTTCATTCTCTTCAGGACAAGACAAGAAAAGCCCTCTTCACACGACTCTACTCCTTGGGGTTGCCCCCAGGGAATAACAGCCGGCCTATTCACACTGTGATCGTTTATACCTGGTCTTGCCCTGATCTGCCCTGGCAAATGGACATACCCCAGGGAACTGCCACCCCTGCTCTGGAGTAGAGGTAAGCTGTAAAACCCTGGGGTATTCTTGGAGTGTTCAGCCGGACTACTCTATTCCCCGGGACCAAAATAACGGCCGGCCCTTTTACACTGTGATTGCTCAAACACTGGTCTACCACGGCAAATGGGCATACCCCGGGGAATAGCCACCCCTGCTCTGGAGTAGAGGTAAGCTGTAAAACCCTGGGGTATTCTTGGAGTGTTCAGCCGGACTACTCTATTCCCCGGGACCAAAATAACGGCCGGCCCTTTTACACTGTGATTGCTCAAACACTGGTCTACCACGGCAAATGGGCATACCTCAGGGAATAGCCACCCCTGCTCTGGAGTAGAGGTAAGCTGTAAAACCCTGGGGTATTCTTGAACGTATAGCCCAGTAAACCCAGTGGAATAGGAACACAGTGTGAAAGTGGGCCAGGGAAACCGTGGGGTAAAACAAATCCTGGGGCCACCCCAGGGCTGTATTCCACAGGGATAAGAGATACAGTGTGAAAAGGCCTAATAATAATAATAATAATAATAACAGTAGGCAACATTTACAAAGCACATAAGCAGCATCAATGAGCTTATTTACAAACATTAACATTCTTAAGCGACACAAATAGAACTTCTGAAAAATACATTGCACATAAATTCTTTTACAAAAATGCAGGAACAATATAAAAGTACTAAATTGTTGACACTGTAAATCACAAGTTTACTAAAAATCACCAAATATATCAAAATCAGTGAAGAAAAGTCAATTGCACGCAGAAACTTGAATTCAGTATTACATAAGCAGGCCTTACGAACACACCTTGATAACCCTTGCTGGTGTGGAGGGATTATTCTTGTCGAGGTAGTTGATGTAACCAGAGAGGGATACGGTCAGCATGTGCTCTCCTTGCCACAGGCATGATAGCTGCTGATCCTCAATACTGCTACCCAACTCAAACTTCCTGCAAACGCAAAAAAAAAAACGAAATAGAAATGATATGAAAGAAAAAGTCTTCAAAGTGATAATTTCATCCAGATACGAAAAATAAAATGCAGGGAGTTGAATCATTCCAAACAAAAAAGTCTGAAATGATGACATTTTGGCCCCCTTGGAAAACCCCGGAGTAAAAGATTCCAAGGAGCATTCTTGGCACTAGAGAAGCAGATCAAAGGGCAGAATTTATTTAAATCAGAAGAAAATAACAGCTACTTTTGTCACCAAGAAGATATAACAAATCTTTAACTCAGATAATAGTCTGATATTTCTCATCCCTGAAAAGAGAAAAAAAAAACACAGAAGAAAAAAAAATCAGCGATGATGTTGAAACCCTGATGGTGTTCAAACTAAGGCCGTGTCCGAATTGGCGACTTCGGCTACAGCTACGGCTAGGACGCGCGCGTCTGCTATTCTTCAACACTGACAGACACGCTGATCTAGCCGTAGCTGTAGCCAAAGTCGCCAATTCGGACACGGCCACACTCTTGTCAAGTCTAGTTTAGAACCAAAGACCAAAGACCAAAGACCAAAGACCAAACCATGTTCCTATACATGAGCACTGTAACCTTGAAATTTGACTTTAGCCCTTTCCACATGACAGCGATTTAGCAGGGGTCCTTTACTTAATTTTTAGCTTGGTTGTGAAACTGCACCTTGTGTGAAAGGACGACAGTATTTTAACGGTCCATGACAAACAAATTTGAGATTTCATGAAGGACCTTGGACAGTCCAAACATTGTCCTGTCACAGGAAGAATGTAATTTGTAAACCTTCAACAACCATGTTAAAATTAAGCAAGGGACACCTGCTAAATCACTGTCATGTGAAGAAAGCTTTTGAAATAATCTCACATTGTCACATCTTATAGTTACTCTCCATCAAAATTTTTGAACAAAATAGCTAACGTCCGAGGACTCGGGACCGGCATTAAGAAAGGGACTGGTTTCACAATGAGGAAATGTGTTTATGCTTACGTAACAAGCTGTTTGGTGTCTGCGTCCCATAACTTTGCAGATTTATCAGCGGATGCAGACAATATGCGAGTGCTATCTGGACTCCAACATACCTAAGGGATAAAAAGGAATAAACTCAATAGCAAAAGGTATCACAAAGTGTTTTAAGACTGACAAAGAAGTTTGTTTACAAAGTATGCAAACTTTCATACAACTAGATATCATGTAATGAATCACCCCCTGCATCCACCAGGGCCAAATTTCATAAAACCTATCAGCACAATAACTCGCTAAGCACAGAATAGTATTGCTTAGCAGGAACGGAATAACACTTAAGTTCAGGCATGCAACTGTAACTTCACCCAACAAGAGAAATTACAAAATTTCAATGATTTTTGTTTACAGTATAGTAATATTAAATTTTGAAAGGTAAAACTGAGATAACAAAAAAAGAGGAAATCGCCTGATCCAAGAAAAAGTTGCCTGCCTGAAAATTACATAAAGTTTGCATTGTTGTGGCTGGTTCCCGATTCAATTTTTGGTTTAGCAAAGGCATTTGTCAAGCAATAATTTCTGCTAAAAACCTTTATGAAATTGGGCCCAGAAGGGGAAGGGAACTAACTACTTGCTAAACTTGGTCAAAATAGTGGAGAAAAAAGAAAATGGAAAAAGAAATGCATGTATTCACTTATCTTGTAATTCTCCCCAAAGGAGACATGAACAAAATAAATGTAAATTTAACACAGCAATGATGTACCAACTGGCCGAGATAATTAACACAAAATTAAATACAACATTACCCTTTACATTATGAGCCAGGTCGGACGACGTGCAGATAAATTGAACTAATACAGAAATACATGTAAGCTAACACTATCAGTGCAATGTGCTTCTAGTACTTCTGTACTGAGAGCCTTAAATTTATACATAGAAAATTTATAGAGCCACCATCCAACCACCCTGATGTCCCAAGCCACAGGTCTAGAATGCCACACCTAGATTGGGTGCCTTGGTTTTTATACCCAATAGGAAACTCTTTGTTATTTAAATGTACTAGTTTTCATTCAATCTTAATGAGCCATTTGCCTGTTAGATTTGAATAATGTCTGGTACAATGACTTGCCTAGTCACAATAGGGCTTACACTTGAATTCCTCAAACTAGACAGTTGCAATAACACATGATTAGGCCAAGCTTTTTTATAGTTACAAAAGAGACTGTGGACACCCATACACAATTCTGAATGGATGTGTATGTCACAATGGTACTAGGGTTTTCTCATCTGAAGCTTGTTATGCAAAAGCTTGCCCTGAACCATTTGACATTACAACTGTCTCTAAAGTCTGAGAAATTCAAATGTAAGCGGTACATTGTGACTTAGCAAGCCATTGTACAAGATATTATTCAAATCTAACCCACAAATGGCTTATTTACAGGAATGAATGATACAAACAATGTAAACACATTCCTTGCAGGCCAATGGTGGCTGGCAAGGGAACGATGACATAACTGACCACCCTAGTCTGGCACAACAATCACACACTCATTGCAGGTCCAAACAGAATACCACACTTAACTTTGAAACTTGTTATTGAAACGTACTAGTTTTCATTCAATCTTAGTAGGCCATTTGGTGTTAGATTTGAATAATGTCTGGTACAATGACTTGTTTAGTCACAATGTATGGCTTATATTACATTTGAATTCCTCAGACTATAGAGACAGTTGCTGTGTCACATGATTGAGGGCAAGCTTTTGAGTAGTCATGTGTAAGAGACAGTAAACACCCATACATGATTCTGAATGGATGTGTATAGCACAAAGGTACCTGGGTTTGCTCATCTGGAGGTTGCCAAGCAAAAGCTTGCCAGGAACCATTTGACATAGTAACTGTCTCTATAGTCTGAGGAATTCAAATGTAAGCTGTACATTGTGACTTAGCAAGTCATTGTACCTGACATTATTCAAATCTAACAGGCAAAATGGCTCATTGAGAGGGAATAAAGATCTACAAACAATGTAAACACATTCCTTGCAGGCCAATGCTGGCAAAAGAATGGTAACATAACTGATCATCCCAATCTGGCACAACAATCCACATTCATTGCAGGCCCAAACAGAATAGATTATGCCATGGTTTACACTTGTACTAGTATTCTTCAATCTAAATTGAGAGGAAATAAGGATACGAACAATGTGAAACACATTCCTTGCAAGTCAATGGTGGATGACAAGGACAGCATGTCTGGCCCTAGTCTGGCACAACAATCCACTGATTGTAAGCCAAAACACAGAGCCAGCACATGTGTGTAAACACTATAACAAAAGGAGCTTGGATTGGAACACAAAGAATGTTCAGCACATTACTTATTTCGTCCAATAATGGGCTTGTGAATAAATAAGAAGAATGTTTCAGTTTAAGTTAAGCCAATTTCATAGAGCTGCTTAAGCACAAAAGCAGCAAAGCAAAATAAAAGCATGCTTACCAGAATAGGGTTACCAGCCAAACTAATGGCACATGTACAATTTGAGACTGGTATCCCACTCATTTCTGCTTAGCAGATAATTGTTCAGCTATATTTTCTGCTTAAGCATCTCTATGAAACTGAGCCCACAACAGCATCAACACTGGCCGAATTTCATAGAGCCTAAAACATAAAAACTTTCTAAGCACATACAAATCTTGCTTAACAGAAACTGGTTACCAGCCAAATTCTATAACATCAACATTGTTGCAACTAGGCCTACTGCCCACTCATGTTTTAGCAAGTATTTTCTGCTCAAAAGCTTTATGAAATTTGGCCCTGTAAGCATTAACAACTTGCTTAATGCTAAGCACATAATGAACTTGCTGAACAGAAACTGGTTAAAAGCCAAAATTCTATCAAGTTTACATTGTTGCAGCTTATTGGCGGAGCAAAGAAATTTGCCAAGCAGTATTTGTTTGTTCAACATCTTTGTGAAATTGGGACCTATATAGAAAGGTTTGCGGTAACACATGTAATGACTATCTCTAATGAGTTGGGGTGGTTCTGAAAGAACCATCGGTTTCAACTCGACGTTTCGATCAGTATGCTCTGATCGCCCACCATGCAAAGTTTAAAATTGGGACCTGTTGATTTATAAATAAAAAAACCTACTCACCCATAAATGCCTCCACTATGAGCTTTTGCACCATCCACAATCTCACCACACCAGTTCACCCTCCTTCCCAGAGTACAGGAACAACTGCAGAAAAAAAAGTCACAAATATGATTCAACTCTGTGAAGCTGCTTTAGCACAAAATGTAGCTAAGCACAATATCATGGTCACAATGATCATTTGGGTACACACCGTTTTCAACCACTATGGTCTACAAGGGGTTAAGATCTGGGCCCAATTTCATTAGGCCTGTAAGTAAGCTTGGGTGATATCGATTTATTTTATTCACGATATATCGCCGACAATATATCGCGATATTCGATATAATATGTGTAATATGATCGTTTGTATTGTAATGTTTTTACTAATTTCTTGCTACTTTTTTAACTGTTGTGTGTTTTAAAAAAAACATATTGCTATTTTCTCATGTTTTTTAATCCTGCATTTTAATGTTTTTCTTAATTGTACAGCGCTTTGAAACAGTGTTAAAAGCGCTTTATAAATGCATTTAAGTTAAGTTAAGTTAAGTTAAGTAATTTGACATCATCAGTCTTCAAACTCCCAGTGAAAGTTGTAGAAGAGACAGTCATAGCATAAGAGAGGTGTTCTAATGACCTATTCTTCTGGTTTTACTCCAAACCTATGGGGGGCAAGATGTCTCAGCTAGGAAATACATCGCGATATTGCGATACTTAATCGATATCGCGATTTACCGTGATATACCGCGATATATCGCGATATATCACGATATATCGGGATATATATCGATATTTTGATTAAAACCAAATCGATCCGATATCAAAATGTTTTCCAAATTAGTATGGTTTCCAAATTAGTATCAAGATATTCGATTAGATCATGGTATCGCCCAAGCTTACCTGTAGACACGAAAAACTGGCTAAGCACAGAATAGTTCTGCTTATATTCAAAGTATGGTGTTTCTGATCAGCAGAATGTCGGTTCAAATCCCCAGCCGTGACACTTGTGTCCTTAGGCAACACACTTAACCGTTGCTTCGTCCTTTGGATGGGACATTAAGCCGTTGGTCCCTTGTGTTGTGTAACACAGGTAAAAGACCCCAGTGCGCTTATCGAAAAGAGAAGGGGTTCGCCCCGGTGTTCTTGGCTGGATTGGATGCATATTGCGCCACAGCACCTTGTAAAAAACCTTGCATAAAATACTGCATGTTTCAGAGCTTTGAGACACCCTTCGGGTGTATAAAGCGCTATATTAATATCGACTATCATTATTATTATTATGTATGGGTTAATTTTAGTCATCTTACCT